>NC_133617.1:590446368-590746368 GCF_048593235.1 Sminthopsis crassicaudata
ATGTTGAAAAGTATCTTTATATGGAATTGGAAAATAAAATACTATTTTTAAAATATATACAGCAGCACTATATAGTAAAATGAAAAGAATTTGGAATAAAACATTGAGTATACAATAGGTGGATTATTTTATCCGAGTATCTGTTTTTAAAATGGGGGAGGGGGAAGCAGATCTATTCTTACACCTTCCATTTTTGACCTTGGCTTTGCACAGTTAGAATCATCAAAGACATCCCACAGTGCTCTGCAGCCTAGGGAAGGAAGTCAAGAATATTAAATCTTCCTGCAGTGAAATTTTTCTGAAAGGCTGAATGGAATTACTCCACTTGAAATGCAGCCAGAACTCTGGAGTAAACAACCCCACCCTTGGTATTTAAAAAAAGGGCCCAGGAAATCTTTCAGGGCCCAAGGTAACTGGCACTCAACTCAATATCCTTCTCACAAAGGCTCTGAGCAGGCTTTTGTACAGCAGAAGCATGCTCCTGGGGGGCAGGGTACATTCCAGTCTCCAGCTGGGCCTCCTGAAGGTGTTCCCTGGGCAAAGTACTAACTCTGCCTCCTTCCCCTCAACCCCACCCTTCATCCTTCACCCAATGTTTGTAGTAAATGTCACATACAGTAATTCGCTAAGCCAAAAGTATTGATGAATAGAAAAGGAATTCAAGGGAAAATATGAAAAAAGGGGGCTAGTTATCATTATTCTTGTAGCTTCAAATTTTATAAATAGCTTTGCTTTGGAGATTGTAGTTTTGCAAAATTGTTATAACTATATCTCCAAAATTGACTGGTGTAAAAATGCCATTCTTGACTGTCATTAAAGTTACACAATAAGATGTACATAAGTCTTGTAGAACATAAATCTCCCTACAAATGTCTCATCTTGAAAAAGAAAAATTGATTCTCAGGCAAAGATACCTGTAAGAAAAGACTTTAATTTAGAGAGAATAGCACAATAGTGGAGGAAGGGGAAAGAAGGAAGAAAGGAAAGTATCTAATAATTTACTGTCCTATAGTGCTTGAAATGTTTAGAGCTTGAAAATGTTCTTTTCCCATCATTGATAAATATTCAGTATAAAAACAGGTATTAAGTGTCTGCTATGTGCTTGACATTATATTAAATGCTGAGAATAATAAAGAAAAAGTCCTTTCCAAGTTTCTCTACAATAATATTCCTATAATATGAGTTATCTACCTCAATTTGTCCAGCCAGCCCCAATCAATAAGTGAGCTTTCTCTCTCTCTCTCTCTCTCTCTCTCTCTCTCTCTCTCTCTCTCTCTCTCTCTCTCTCTCTTCTCTCTCTCTCTCTCTCTCTCTCTCTTTTTCCCTTTCTCTCTGTCTCTCTCCCTCTCTCTTTTCCCCTCTCTTTTTCTTTCTCTCTTTCTCTTTCTCTCTCTCTCTCTCTCTCTCTCTCTCTCTCTCTCTCTCTCTCTCTCTCTCTCTCTCTCTCTCTCTCTCTCTCACACACACACACACACACACACACTCTGTCTCTCCCTCTCTCTTTTTTCCCTCTCTCTTTTTCCCTCTTCTCTCTTCTGTCTCTCTCCCTCTCTCTCTCTTCAATTTTCAGCTAGTCAAGTCAACAAGTATTATTAAGTATCCACTGTGTGCAATCACTAAGCACAGGGGATTGTTGTTCAGTTGTCTGAATTTTGTGACTAGATTTTGGGGTTTTGTGGAAAAGGTATTGGAATGTTTTGACATTTCCTTTTCCAGCTCATTTTACAGATGAGAAAATCAAGGTAAACAGAGTTAAGTGACTTGCCCAGGATCATAGAAAATGTCTAAAGGATGAATTTGAGCCCAACTTTTCCTGACCCCAGGCCAGGTGCTCTATCCACTGCACCACCTAATTGCCCCAAACTGGGAATACAAAGAGCCAAAAGATTTATTGCCAATTCATAAAGGAGGGAAAAGGACCCACATGTGCAAAAATTTTTGTAGCAGTTCTTTTTTGTGGTAGCAAAGAATTGGAAAAGAAGCGGATGTCCATCAGTTGGGGAATGGCTGAACAAGCTGTAATACATGAAGGTAATGGAATGTTATTGTTCTACAAAAATTAATGAACAAACTGATTTTAGAAAGATCTGGAAAGATTTACATGAACTGATGCTAAGCAAAACAAACAGAATCAGGAATACATTGTACACAATAACAGTAAGAATGTGCAATGATCAAATATGAAAGATTTGGTTCTTCTCAGTGGTTCACTGATCCAAAGCAATCCCAATAGACTTTGGACAGAAAAGGAACTAAGGAGACTGAATGTAAATCAACACATGCTATGTTCATTTCTTTTTTTTAATCTCTCCTATGGTTTTCCCCTTTTACTCTGATTTCTCTCTCCCAACATGATTCATAAAGCAATATATATTAAAAATAAACTTACTACAATAAAAAAAAAGACTTTCTGCCCTCTAATTAATGGGCGAGACAACATGCAGACAAACATGTACAAAACAAACTATATACAAGTTAAATAAGAAATAATTAACAAAAGGAAGGGATTGGAATTAAGAGAGATTAAAAAAGATTTCTTGAAGAAGATGGAATTTTAGCAGAAACTTGAAAGAAATCAGGAAAACCAGGAGACTAAAAGGAGGACATTCTAAGGATAGAGGACAGTCAGGGAAAATTCCTGAAGGTAAGAGAGGGAATGTCTTATTTGTTGTTTTAGCTGTTTTTTCAGGCCTGACAGATTTTTTGTAACACAATTTGGGATCTTCCTGCTTCCAGGACCAGGCTTTATTCACTGTTCCATTTAGCTGCCTAGTGACTGATGAGAGAGGAACATTCCCACAATCACTGGGTTGGAGAGGACACTGTGTAAGCCTAAAGTGTAGGAGGATTGGAAAGGGAGGGAGAGGCCAGGTTATGATTCTTACCTTGAACACATCTGTCCATTTTATGAGTACATTCATGAGTGATTATGTGGAACTCTTGGCAATAATAATGCCTTCCATTTTTTTTTAAAGTTTTATTGATTTTTTTTTCCTGTAATTTTCCAAACTGTCTTCCTCCCCCAATGGAATTGTCCTGAGTAACAATGTATAACTGAGCATAAGAACTGACACACTAGTTATATCTGCCATTCCTGAATAGCCCTCTTCTACCCCTCATTCTCATCGCCCCCTCCCAAGAATCTACTTGGTGATATAGGAAAAGACAAACAAAAGAAACCAAAAGATCAAACTCTACGTTCCTATCTGCCACAGTCTGCATTCCTGGTCAGCAGAGTTTTTTTCCTATGAAAAAGACTTTCCTTATTTGCCCTTCAGAATCTATAGATAGATAGATATACCTTTATATAGGAATGTAAATACAGAGAGACAGACTCTATAGAGCTATTACACATATGTATAGGTGTATAAACACACCGAGACATCTTTCTCTCCCTCTCTATGTATGTATATTATGTGTGTATGTGTGTGTGAATGGCACAGCAAAGAGAGTTCTAGGCCTGGAGTCAGGAAGTATTATCTACTCTCCTGTATTCAGATCTGGCCTTAGACACTTAATAGTTGTGTGACCCTAGCAAGTCACACAATCCTGTTTCCCTCAGTTCCTCATCTGTAAAATGAGTCAGAGAAGAAAATGTCAAACCATTCCAATATCTTTGCCAAGAAAACCCCAAAAAGAGTCATAAAGAATTGGACACAACTGAAATGACTGAACAATAACAACATATATATACATACAAATATAATTATGTATACTTATAAATATATATATATTTATTTTTGAAAAAGTTATTTTACTGTTCATCTTCAAGTATAAATATTTGATTTTATTGAGATTCAGCCCTCTATCTACTACCGTATCACTGGGTAAAGCCTCAGATAGATGCCACCCTTTCCATTTCCAACATCTCTTTATGGGTTATCTCTTTCATTAGAATGTAAGTTTTCTGTATCAAATTGCTTGCTGTCTTGGGGAGAGGGGAAGGAGAGGAGAAGGAGAAAAATCTGGAACACAAGGTTTTTCTTTTTTTTTTCTTTTTTACTTTTTACATTTTTAAAAAACAAGACCATTTACAAATGCAAAGGAGAACAGAATGCAAGAATTCCATCTGAAAAACATGAATACCAAGTAAATACTGCTTGAATTTTAAAATATATAATAAATTAACATGGCAATTTCTTTTTTTTTACTTTTTGAATTAATTTTATAATTATAAAATTTTTGACAGTATATATGCATGAGTAATTTTTTATAACATTATCCCTTGTATTCATTTTGTATTCATTTTTTCCAAATTTCCCCCTCCCTCCCCTAGATGACAGGCAATCCCATACATTTTACATGGAACACAAGGTTTTTCAAAGGTGAATGTTCAAAATGATCTTTGCATGTATCTTGAAAAACAAAATATTAAAAAATAAAGTTATCACCAAAAAAACCAAAAAGAATGTAAGTTTTTTGAAGGAAGAGACTGTCTTTTGTGGATAATATAGCCCCAAAGTCCATTAGTAGAATATTCTCCTCACTGGTGGAGATCATTGTGTCTGTGTGAGCAATGAAGTGGAGTTGGTGAGAGTAAGAGAGAAAAGAGAGATCCAGTTTCTTTAAGTCTTCTTGGTTTCTGACTTCAAGATAAAAAATGCACAATATTAACTTCTCATCAGCCTCCCTGAAGGGAGAAAGACCCTGGGAAGAAGCTAAATGATAGCAATGGTCTCTGTCATTTCTCTCTCCTTACCTTGCTCCATGAGAAACTTGAGGGAATTTTCTTCTTTGGGTTAGATGTGTGACTCTCTCAGCTGAGCTGAGTTATCTTACTCCCAGATGAAGAGATCACATCCTTTGTGTATTGTCTGGTACACACACACACACACACACACACACACACACACACAAACATATATCCAGTCTTATATATTACTTTCTTAGATTTTTGTTGCTATCAATTTGAATAAATGTATTTCTTTTCCATTTGCTATGTGCACCCAATTGTAGAATTGGTATGTGGTGGGAGGAGAGTCAAAGCCTTGGAGATAAAAATTTGGAGCTCTTCTTTCCCCATTAAAAAATAGTGATCCAATAACAGCACAAATGTATGATGATCAACTATGAAAGACTTGGTTCTTCTGAGAGGTACAGTGATTCGAAGCTATCCCAATAGACTTTGGATAGAAAAGTCCATCTATATCCAGAAAAAGAAAAAGGAGACTGAATATAATTAGACACATGATATATTCACTTCTTTTTTCTATTGTTGTTTTTTAAAAATCTCTCCCATGGTTTTTCCCTTTTATTATGATTTTTCTCTCCTAACATATTTCATAAAGTAATGTATATTAAAAATAAATAAATTTATTTAAAAAAAAGGAATAGTGATCAACAATCTTTCTGAAAAGTAATTCAGAACTGTGCCCAACGGGCTATAAAACTGTGCATACCCTTTGACTCAGCAGTGTCTCACTGGGCCTGTATCCCAAAGAGACCATGAAAAAGGGGAAAGGACTCACATGTGCAAAAAATGTTTGTAATAACTCTTTTTGTAGTAGCAAGGAATTGGAAATTGAATAGATGTCTCTCAGTTGGGAAATGGTTGAATAAGTTATGGCACATGAATGTAATGGAATATCATTCTATAAGAAAGGATGAGCAGGCTGATTTCAGAAAAGTCTGGAAAGACTTCCATGTACTGCTATGTCAAGTGAAGTGAAGTGAGTGGAACCAAGAGAACATTGTACACAGCAATAAGATTATGTGATGATCAGCTGTGAAGGACTTGGCTCTTTTCAACAATGAGGTGATTCAAGGTAATTCCCATAGACTTATGATGGAAGGAATCAACTACATCCAGAGAGAAAAAGAGAGAACTATGGAGACTGAATGTGTATCAAAGCATAGAATTTTTGCCTTTTGTTGTTGTACTTTGCTTGTTTTTTTCTTTCGTGTGTTTTTTTCCCCTTTTGATCTAATTTTTCTTGCACAGCATGATAAGTATGGAAATATGTTTAACCAATATTAGATTGCTTGCTGTCAAGGGGAAGGGGAAGAGGGATGGAGAGAGAAAATTTTAGAATACAAGGTTTTGCAAGGGTGGATGTTGAAAACTATCTTTGTATGTATTTGGAAAAAGAAAAAGCTATTATAAAAAAAGAAACAAAAAAAATTAGTGATCAAGAATTAGTGATCAATTTGAACCTTAAAGTTACTTCCCACAGATTAACTATTTAAGGGAGCAGATAGATATAAAGTTAGACTATCTCTTATGTTTGAAGAGAGCAGAGTAGCCAGTCTCTGATCTTAACCTCTAACTTTTCCCTTTGGCAAGAATTAAAGTTTGTCTTCAGAAAAGGTAGAGAGTAGAGACATTAGTTATAACATTCTTATCTTTTTTCTAGCCACACATGACATCTGTTGTTACAAGTGTTTACATTTATAACTCCATTGCTTAGTAAAATACCTGTAACCTAATAAGAACATAGTAAATGTTTTGTCTCTATTTCTGTCTAAATGAAACTTAAAAGTTACTCTTAAAAGAAAGTGATTATAAATGATTTTACATGTAATCCTACAACTATGTTATCTATTAATTATTAAAAGAAACAAAATCTTTGTATATTAGTGTTAACAAGGTTAGAATAAAGTTACTTTATGTTCATATCAGAAAGAAAACTTTTCTTTGTAATTTATGTTGTCACGTTTACCAAAGATTAGGCTGCTTTTTTTAATGTTTTAATTTTTATTTTAAACTAATAAACATCAACAAATAGGAGCACTTTATAATACAAAGAAAAATTAAAAAGAGAATTATACATGAAACTGTACATGAAGTTGTTTTTCTCCAATTTATTAAGTTTGTATTTTTTATATAATTCAAATTTAATAAGGTAATTCTATTTTTCTGCTTTCTCCTATTTTTAATGATAAATTAGTATCTTTCTTCCTTTTTGGAAAAATTAGCACTATTACTACTTTGCCAATCACCCTTTCTCCTTCAAAAAAGAAAAATAAAAGCCATCCCTTATAATAAACTATATTTATGTAAAGCAAATTCATACTTTGGCTGAGTCTGAATATCCTACTTTCATTCTGTACTTCTAGTTCATCACCTCTCTGCTAAGAGATAGGAATTGCAATGATTGTCATTAGTAAATCTTTCAAAATTATTTTCCTTTGCAATTTGAAGTCACTGCAAAAACTGATCTCCTGGTTGTGTTGACTGAGTTATGTCACACTGCATTATGTCACATCTCCTATGTTTCTCTGAATCCTTCTTATTTTATTTGTTACAACATAATAATATGTCATTTAATTTATATATGATAATTTCTTCAGTCATGTGAGAAAATACTTTACCAAGGACTCCACTGACTTGCTGTTGAATCCAGGAAAAGATTTTATTTTACTTTCTTGCAAGGGTGGGCATCTAAGCTAAATAGGCACACCCTTGTAGCACAAAAGTATAGCCTTTTATTCTCTATCCCAAAAGGCAAGTCCCTCCCCTGTTTCCCCCACATTGTCTGAGTATTAAGAGGTTATAGTCTATCCAAAGCATCTAATTCCCCTACATGAGTCTCCGCTCCCAACTACATTTCCCTTTGCATTCATTTTGTTTGGAAATAGTTCAGTCCCTTCCCTGAATCCCCATTGGCTGGGTTCTACAAGGGTTATAAACTATCTGGAAAGACTAATTTCCTGACTTGATTCTCAACCCCAATTATATCTTCCCTCCACTTGAGTGTAATCAGTCCCCACTCTGATTACATCTCATAAGATTTCTTATTCTAATTCATGACTTCCCTCCATAAGTTCTTGTTTCTCCTTGTTCTACCAGCTTACTCTTTAGATTCCATTTCTTAGGTTTCAATTTCATTGGTGTTTTTTTTTCTGATTTAAGTTTCATTTTTCTAATTTAAGTTTTGTAACTTTCTGGAAACTAAACCCTCATTGAAATTTCACATTCCCTTTCAGCCATTCAGTTGCCAGATACTTCCTTTGTTTCAGTTCTTTTGTAAATATGAATCCTTTTCCTCTTTCTTTGATCACATTGGAGTATATGTCTAGTTTAGTAGTGCTATCACTGGATTAAAGAGTATTCACAGTTTAGTGACTTTTGGGATACAGTTCCAGATTGCACAATTTTAACAATAGCATATTGATGTGGCGTTAATCTTATATCCCTCCAGAAATTTTCCATTTTCATTTTTTGATGGTTGTGAGGTGGAGTCTTAGAGCTGTTTTACTTCATATTTTTCTTTTGATGAATGACTTGGAGCACTTTTTATATTATTGAATTTTATGCATTTTTAAAGCTATCTTGAATTAATGTAATTTTAAAAAATTATAATTTCTTCCTAGCTTTTGTTAGTATTGAATTAAAATATCATACCATGCAATTCGGGTTCATAGTTGTTCAATCATTTTCAGTGTCCAAGCTTTTGTGACTCCATTTGGAATTTGCTGGAGTAGTTTATATTTTTCTTCTCCAGCTCATTTGATAGTTGAGGAAATTGAGGCAAACAGAATTAAGTGACTCATCCAGGTCACATAGTGAGTATTTGAGACTGGATTTGAACTCAGTTCTCCCCGACTCCAGGCTTCATACTCTTTCCACTGTGCCATGTAGCTGACCAATTTTGATTTATATCCTTCCATAATTCATTCAGAAAACATCTGCTTAACCATTCCTGGAAATCACTGAACATCCCATCACTACCCAGACTGCCCCTCTGTTGGTTTTAAATGGTTTCCAAACACATAATGTAAGCATAAACTCCCCTTAATAAATTAGATACATTTAGGGGTGAATAAGTCACACAAAAAAGCTATAGTGATGTGCAAACCTGGTTTTAAAAAGAAAAATCAAGAAAAAAGCTCTCATTACCGTGTAGAAATTCAGAATATCAGGTAGTATTTTCCATCAGGTTATGCTGAGCAAAGCAAAGACTTTCTAGCCAAAAGAAAAAATGTTCAGTTAGAGAGCTGGAGGTCAGACACACTCCTCCCCCTCTACCATCTGTCCAAAACACTTCTGTTTTAAATAGTTTTGAGCATCCCCAGAGATATTCTCAAAGGAATCTATTAAGGAAATTACTTGTCACAATCCATGCTAAAAAAGAAAATGAAGAAGTAAATGGGACACTTTTATAAAAACACTTAAGCTTTTCAAAGTTCTTTCTTCACAACAACAGTGAAGCTGGCAGCACATTTTTGATTACTTATATTTTACAGATGTGGAAACAGAGAAGCCTGCTCATGTTTCTCACACCTAGTAAGTACCAGAGCTGGGGTTTGAAATTTAGTCTCCTGACTCTGACTCCCATGATTTTCCCCACTATACCACAATGACCAAGATACTCCGTGAAGTGCATATTTTTCTCATTGAGTCACAAACCCACACATTTTGGCAGGATTTGTAGGAAGAGAGCACAAGACTTCAATCATGCCCTAGTATCAGAAGTTTAAAGCTTGGGGTAGTGGAAATACATCCACTAAACTTTTTCACTGACTCATTGTAGCATGGCAATGATCCTTGTTTCTGGAAGGCCAGGTCATTAGGACATGTGATCTGGCAGGTTCAATCGAGGCTTTAACTATGGGGCTTTTGTCTGTGAATCAGGCTAGCTAAACTTGGAAGAATTCGTCACCAAATTGGCTTTAAGATGATGAGCTTCCTCAGCCAGAATAACTTGCAAATAATGTCTCCCCAGATGGAGAAGGATTGTGATAGGTTTTTGGGAAAGGAGTCTTCCCACCAATGAAATGATGGGTTTTGGAAGTACTGAATCAGAAAAAAAAAAAAAAAAAAAAAAAAAAAAAAAACCAAAGAAAAAACAAAACACTGGCTTTAAAGTTGCTAGGTCAAGATTTGAATTTCTGTTCATTCTTCTACTTACTATTCCAGTATGTGATTTTAGGCAAAGTTTTGCTTCCATGAGTACAAGGTTCTAAAGGTCACTAGCCTTCCTTATTCAGCAACAGGTTAACCAATCCTTCCTTTTTTTTTTTTTTTTTTTTTTTTTTTTTTTCTGTCCATGGAGGTTAACAGAAGAAGAGAAAGAAAATCTGAAACTACTTAGTGGAAGAAGTTAAAACTAATAACTGAAAAGAACTCTTAATTTAAAGATATTGAATATTAATCTCATTTATCAAAATATACCATTCCTACCTTATCTTCCTGCCAAATTGTCAGCTTTTTTTTTTTTGGTAGAAATCAAGATGTCAGGTATATTAACGAACCTGAAAACAAAACAAAACTAAAGTGAAATAAAAACAAAACTTTAAATAAATCTCTAGGTACATTCTTTAAAAGAATTAAAAGTTCAATGAAATAAATACTTTCTTTTCCTGGGAAATAACCTAATATTGTACTGGTTTCTTTTTTCATTCAGTGAGTCTACCTTATGCAGCATAACATATATTTTTATCTTTAAATATTAATTGTATAATGGATGCAGATATTTTGTTTGATTCCCTTATGCTTCAGATTAGAGATGCTCTCTACATTTAGACTGTCAGCTCCTTGAAGGCAAAGGACATGCCTTATTTAAATTCTTAATCTCTTTGAGCATTTAGCCTTGACCTTCATTAGCTTATTGAATAAATCTCCATGAATATAAAAAGATTAATTACAAGTACAATTATAATTGGGAATTGAATTGTTGTTGAGTTGTTTGAGTTGTGTCCTATTCACTGTGATGCCATTTGGGTTTTGGGGGTTTTTTTGGGCAGAGATACTAGAATGGTTTCCCTTTTTCTTCTCCAGATAATTTTACAAATGAGGATCTGAAACAAATAGGATTCAGTAATTTCTATAGGGTCACACAGATTGTATGTCTGAGGCCTTCTTAAACTTAGGTTTTCTGGATTCCAGGCTCTAGCACTTTATTACTGCATCACCTAGCTGCCTCTTGTAATTATGTCCCTCCTAAATTTTCCTTCTTTTTAGTTCTCAAGTATCCCGTTCTGTTACTAATCAATTTACTTTCATCATAGTCTCTTCCAATTTTACTCCTTTCAATATTTATGAGACATGATTTCTCGCAACATACGTACATATATATATATATATGTCGTTTTTTTCCCATTCAGTTGACAATCATTTATTAAGTACCTACAAGATGCTAGATAAGTGTATAAGAGGAGTTGGGGATATTAAAGCCAAAATGAAAGCATCTCTGCTCTCAAGGATCTTACAATTTCATCATCCTTGACATCAACCTCCATTATTCCCACTCACTCAGCTTCCAAATCCAATAAGTTGCTAAATCATATCAAGTCAATTGCCTTCTCCCTTACCAATTCCCTTCTCTATTCACCCAGACACTTCTCTAATTTAGAGCCTCAATGCTCCTCCCTTAGACTATTACAATAACCCAATTGGTCTCCCTACCTCCAATCTCTCCTCTGTCTTCCATATAACTGCCAAAATCATATTGCTAAAGCTCAACTCTGACTGACCATATACAGTATATTACGCCCCTTCTTAAGAAGCTCTAGTAACTTTCTATTGTTTCTAGGATGAAATTCAAACTCCTTTATCTGGCATTTAAACCACTTTTTTCATACTTATTACATATTGCCTCCCTTCTGGCACTCTCTGGTCTAGCCTAAGTCTAGACTTTTTCCACTCTTGACCCCTTTTTGCCCAAGAGTTTTGTGTGCCCCTGGGTATATAGAGACATAAAATAGGTATACAAATCAAACATTTATTGATAATCATATTTCACAACCCCCACATTCAATTATGAGTCCTCATATAGGGTTGAGAACCACAATTTAAACTGGGGTCTAGCTAAATGACCTATTTGCAATATCCCTTCCTGCCATAACATTCTGTTTTTCATCAGCTTTTGCACAGGTTGTCCCCCATGTTTAGAATGATTGTTTCCTCATCTCCACCTTTTAGAATCCCTAATCTCCTTCAAGGCTCAATTCAAACATTACCTTCCATATGAAGCCTTTTCTGATACTCCTTCTATTAACTCTCTACCCATCATTTTGTATTTACTTTCCCTTCAATAGATTATAAATTCTTTGTATTTGTTTACATTTATTTACTTAACATAATGTTTGGCACATAGTATTTTTAAAAGCCAGCATTATTTTTTAAAGTACTAAGTACCTAGATTTTCCAAAGTGAATTGATTGGTATGAGCTAGGAACTGGTATAAGTGTATAAAAACTTGATTCCAACAAAGTTGATCAGGAAATTGCTTTTCTCCATCTACCTCATTGTGGACACCTATTGTTCCAATATTTTCCCTTTCATTGTTTTACTTTTTTCTTTCTTTCTTTCTTTTTTTCTTTTGTGAGGCAATTGGGGTTAAGTGACTTGCTCAGTGAAACACAGCTAGGAAGTGTTAGTGTCTAAAGCCTATTTTGAACTTAGGTCCTCCTGATTCCAGAGATGGTGCTTTATCCACCTTTCTATCTTGCTGCTCTTCTTTCCTTGTTTTTTAAAAGCATACACTAGGCAGCAAATACATTAAAAAATTGAGACCGTAATAAGAGAGGAAGAATAAATGTTTATTAAGTGTCTATTGTGTTCCAAGCATGGTATTAACTACTTTACAAATATAATCTCCTTTGAATCTCCTCACAGCAAATGAGAACATTGCATTATTACCATCATTTTATGAGGAAACTGAAGCAGACAATTTAAATGGTTAAGTGAAATCCTAGGGTCACATAGCCAGGTAGCCTCTAAGATTGAATTTTAACTTGTTTTTCTGATTCTGGTCCTAGCCTTTTATCTACTGTGCCATATATAGCTCCAAAGGTTCAGATAGGCCAAAAAAAAAAAAAATATATATATATATATATATATATATATATACATATATATATATATATGTGTATATATATATACATACACACACACACATATATATATTTAATGAAAGCCTTTTATTTTCAAAACACATGCATGAATAATTTTCAACATTCACCCTTGCAAAACCTTGTGTTCCAAATTTTTTTCCTTCTCACCTCCTCCCCTAAATGGAAAGCAATCCAATATATATTAAAGATGTGCAATTTTTCTATATCTATTTCCACATATATCATATTGTACGAGAAAAATCAGATCAAAAAGGAAAAAAAAATGACAGAAAACAAAATGCAAGCAAACACCAATAAAAAGAGTGAAAATGCTATGTTGTGGTCCACACAAGGTTTCCATAGTCCTCTCTCTGGATGCAGATGGCTCTCTTCATCACAAGATCATTGGAATTGGGCCTGAATCATCTCATTGTTGAAGAGAGCCACGACCATCAGAATTGATCATCATATAATATTATTGTTGCCCTGAATAATGATCTCCTGGTTCTGCTCATTTCACTCAGCATCAGTTCATGAAAGTCTCTCCAGGCCTCTCTGAAATCATTCTGCTGGTCATTTCTTACAGAACGATAATATTCCATAACGTTTATACACCACAATTATTCAGCCATACTCTTAACTGGTGGGTATCCAATCAGTTTCCAGTTTGTTGCCACAAACATTTTTGCACATGTGGGTCCCTTTCCCTCCTTTATTATCTCTTTGGGATATATGCCCAGTAGAAACACTGATGGATCAAAGGGTATGCACAGTTTGATAGTCCTTTGGTAGGCCACAACCCTTAAGCTGAAGTCACCTAAATTAGATTTTGAAACATAGAGATACAAAACATGCACACAATAACATACTTAGGGTGTTCATTCAACATTTATTTATTTCTCAAGTCAGCTTTGCAAAACTAGTCCCTGTTAATTTCTGGGATAGCTAGAAATTGCTTAATTGGCTTTAAAAAAACTTTTCTGGAAGAAGTGATCCCAAAGAGGGATTCAAGAGGACACAGAATCTTTCTTTCTTCCCTCCCTCCCTCCCTCCCTCCCTCCCTCCCTCCCTCCCTCCCTCCCTCCCTCCCTCCCTCCCTCCCTTCCTTCCTTCCTTCCTTCCTTCCTTCCTTCCTTCCTTCCTTCCTTCCTTCCTTCCTTCCTTCCTTCCTTCCTTCCTTCCTTCCTTCCTTCCTTCCTTCCTCTTTTATGCTATTTTCCCCCTGGTTATACGTAAAGACAATTTTTAACATTAATTAAAAAAAAAAATTTGAGTTCCAAATTCTGTCTCTCCCTTTGCCTCCCTCCTCCCTGAGATGGTAAGCAATTTGGTATAGGTTATATTTAGATGGTATGTAAAGTATATTATCATATTAATTATGTTGTGAAAGAAAAGAAACCTTCAGTAACCTATTATACCTTGCTTAATCACACCCCCACAGGATACAGCAATGACTAATAAGTTATGAATGAAAGTTTGATTGAATCATCTGAAGGAAAAAAAAAAAAACAACAACAAAAAAGACAAAGTGGAAAAAAAGTATGCTTTCATCTTCATTCAGACTCTATCAGTTCCTTTTCTGGAGGTGGATGGCATTTTTCATTATGAGTCTTTTTGTCTTGGAGTTTTTGTTATATTGCCTTGGATTTGTGCATTTCTGAGAAGAGCTTCATCCTGTTGCTTTTCTTACAAGAGACTGACACATCCCACCTAAAAGAGATAATACCTTACACAAACACATTATAATAAATAACAGTAAGCTCTTAAATGAGTCTCTTAAAAAAATTAGAACAGGAGAACACCAGATTCTTAGATTTTTCCAAAGTGGTTTGATTGGTATATGCTAGGGATTGGAGTAAAGTCTTTGAAAACTTGATGATTAGGAAATTGTTTTCCTGCCCATACCTCATTATAGACATTCCAATTAGGTTCTTTCAATCTTTCCTCCTTCATAGTTCTAAATTATTAGCCTGCTCCAGTCTTTTGAATAGATGTTCTTTTGTGTTGACCTGAGTTGTGATTGTAATAACACTGAAGGGAGAGTAAATGTGAAACAAACCTGTGCCATAAATTTCTATGTAAATACCTGTGAAAAGATTAATTTTTTTAAATGTGGTTTTTATTGATTTATTATTATTATTATTAATGAAGCTCAGGATCACACAGCTAGTAAGTATTAGGTGTTTGAGGCTGGATTTAAACTCAGGTCCTTCTGATTTCAGAGCCAGTGCTCTATCCACTTTTCTGCCCTCATTTATCTGCTCTCTATTAATTTCCTTTTACAACATAGTCACAGGAGGTAGGTAGGGAAGACAATCCTTTCATTTACTCCACAGTGAACCCTTCCTTGTGACAATTAAGCAAAAACATCTGTTATAGTGACAATAAGTAGCAGAATATACAAAATCCATTTCTAGTCTGTTATTTCCATGTCATTGTGATTGGTCTTAAATTTGTATTTGCTGTGAGGAATGGAATGTTCTCCCCTGGGCTTTCCAATGATTTAGTAAGACTTTAAAATCAAAGGCAATGAGAATATTTCATGTACCCAGCTTTTTGCTAGTCATATCTGTGATTTCAAAGAACAAGAACATAGTCACATTCACTAATGATAGGATTTATTGACACTATAGAATTGTACTGAGGAACACTCATTCCTACTGTAAGGATATAACAAGATACATATGACAGTATTCCAGGTCTCAATTTTGATCTGGCTTTGGGGAAAAAAGCCAGTTATGGAAATTCTGCCAAGAAATTATTTCTGAAGAGACTTAGAAGTAGATTCTGGATAGCTCTTGGGTATATAGCACAATGGATAGAGGGCTGAGTCTGGAGTTAGGAAGATGAGTTCAAATCCAGTCTCCAGACAATCACTATCTGTGTAACCCTGGGCAAGTACTTAATCCTGTTTGCCTTAGTTTTCCTCATCTGTAAAATGAGCTAGAGAAGGAAATAGAAAATTATTCCAGTATTGCTGCCAACCACCCCTCCCTTCCTTGCCCCAAACCCAAACCCAAATGGACATGCCTGAAAATGACTGAACAGCAAAAGATAGACCGATTGAGAATATGCAGTCGCTGAATGAAGTCACTTAGGTCAGACAAGGCTATACATTGGGGTGAGTAGAACACTTGGAGTCAGGGGTTCCATTTATGGATTCTTAAGCTGCTCTTGTATCCTCAAAACATGTCACTTCCTTTTGTAGTCCTACCACCTGTATCATAGACAAGTAACTAAGATTATGTGTGTCAGTAATTAATAACTAGTACCAAAGACTATAACTATTTATATTTGTATAACTATATGTAGAATTGTAACTATAGTTCCTTGTGTCTTAACTGTTTGGTCTTCAAAGTGTCTTACATATAGAATTTCCTTTTTATGAAGACATTTTATAGACAAGGAATTCTCAAAGAGTTTAAACAATTTTTCCAAGGTCACACAGCTACCAGGTGACATTACTAGTCATTCTGTGTTCATTCAAGTGGAGATAAAGAACCCTGTTTTGTTGATTAAAGTTTTTTTCAGCACCATAAGGCTGCATTCTGTTTTCAAAGATCACTTTGATGTGAGCTCCTTTGCTGTTTATGCTGTTATAGCATAGTTCCTTGAAGACTGTGTTTTGGAGAAATAGTGTAAGTAAATGAAAATTTATATCTTTCTAGAAATGTAGAAACACAGAAAACATAGAGCCAACATGATAAACAAACACAATTTATCATTAATAAAATAAAATAAAGATGAAAAAGTATGCATGCTGACTGAAATACTATTATATATTTTCATGCAGTTTGGTTAGTAGAGAGCACTTGGGATAAAGGAAGGAGTCAGTTTTCCAATTCCCACATTTCCACTCCAAGAACAGTTGTATCAAAACAAATATACAGTTTGATAGTTCAACCTGACTTACCTTGTGAACTTGATATACCAATGGGTAAATTTAATGTGAATTCTGTGGGCATGGAATTGTAAGAATATTTGAGAGGAAAATCATAATAAAAATGATAATTTTCAGAGCTCAAAGTTTCAGCCCTTGGTTGGAGAGAATCATAGCTTATCTCATGCAGATTCTTAAGAGATTTGGATAGTACAATTTATCTCCCTATTCATTACATTACTGAAATATCATGCGATTTATATGAAATTGTATTAGAAAATATGTTCAATAGCCCCTATTTTTCTTCTCTCTCTTAGTAATGGTTGCTTTCTTATATTTCCAACAATAGTATTTCATTGATGGAAATGAGGTAGAGAAGGATTAGAAGCAAAAGTCTTTAACCTGTGAAATGTGTAAAGGTTTTAAAAGAAGGTGCTTTAATTCATGTCCTCTTATTATTGACCATTAAGTTAATTTTTATAAGTTATATCTTTTTCTTTTTCATAAACTGATACTTTAAAAAAATTTCCCCAATTACACATAAAAACAATTTTAAACATTCATTAAAAATTTTTTTTTGAGTTCCAAATTCTCTATCTCCTCCTTTTCTTATTCCCCCTCAATGAGAAGACAGGCAAATTGATATGGGTTATACATATGCAGTCATACAAAACATATTTCTTATGTTAGTCATGTTGTAAAAGAAAACACAGACAAAAAAAGAAAAAGAAAGTAGAGAAAAAATGTTTCAATATGCATTCAGACTCCAGAAATTCTTTCTCTAGTGATGGATACAGCAGTTTTTAATCATATGTCTTTCAGAATTATCTTAGATCATTGTGTTGATGAGAATAATTAAGTTATTCACAGTTAGTTATTATAATATTGCTGCTACTGTATACAATTTTTTGGGTTCTATTCATTTCACTTTTGCATCAGTTCTAAGAGCATGCCTACTCATCATTTCTTTTCTTCTAAAAATTTTAAATAGTATTTTATTTTTATAAATGCATGTAAATGATAGTTTTAAACATTCATTTTTATAAGACTTTGTGTTCCAAATTTTTCTCCTTCCCTCCTTTATCTTCTCCCTCCCCAAGTAAGCAATCTAATATAGGTTAAACATGTGCAATCCTTTTAAACATATTTCTCATATTTGTCATGTTGTGAAAGAAAAATTAGACCAAAAGGGAAAGAAAAAAATTAAACAAAGGTGGAAAATACTATATTTCAATCTACTTTCAATCTTCATAGTTCTCTCTGGACATGAATGGCATTTTCCATTCCAAGTCCATTGAAATTGTCTTGAATTATTGCATTGTTGAGAATAGCACAAGATGATCATCTCATAATCTTGTTATTACTGTATACAATGTTCTCTTGGTTCTGCTCATTTCACTCAGCATCAGTTCACATAACTCCAGACTTTTCTGAAATCATCTTGCTCATCATTTCTTATAGAACAATAGGATTCCATCACAATCATATACAACAACTTGTTCAGTCATTTCCTACTGGAGAGACATCCTCTCAATTTCTATCTCCTTGTCACCATTAAAAAATCTGTTATAGAACTGATGCTGAATGAAATGAGCAGGACCAGGAGATTGTTGTATACTTCAACAACAATACTATATGATGATCAATTCTGATGGACGAGGCCATCTTCATCAATGAGATGAACCAAAGCACTGCCAATAGAGCAGTAATGAACTGAACCAGCTACACCCAGCGAAAGAACTCTGGGAGATGACTATGAACCACTACATAGAATTCCCAATCCCTCTATTTTTGTCCACCTGCATTTTTTATTTCCTTCATAGGCTAATTGTACACTATTTCAAAGTCCGATTCTTTTTGTGCAGCAAAACAATTGTTTGGACATGTATACATATATTGTATTTAATTTATACTCTAACATATTTAACATGCATTGGTCAACCTGCCATGGAGGGAGGGGGAGAAGGAGGGGAAAAATTAGAACAAAAGGTTTGGCAATTGTCAATGCTGTAAAATTATCCATGCATATATCTGGTAAATAAAAACTATTAAAAAAAAAAAAAACATTAGAATTAGGATCCAGCTTTGAGGAGTGAGAACAGAAAAGAATATGGATCCCCAAAAGACTAAGTCTGAGAAGTTACCATTAACGGTAAAGAAAATGCACCTAACAAAGACATTTTATCAGGGGAAATAATTTGAGGATATTATGATAAATGAAATGACATCAGGGATATGAAATGTGAATTATTCATTTGTTCCCTATTAGTATGTGTCATTACAAGTGTACTCTCCATTGGAAGTTGTGTATATTTATAAGGAAGTAAGGCTCAGAACAATAGAGGCAAGAGTTCTGTAACTACTATTCTTACAATGCTATTTTAACAAATGTCTTTATTTTGAATAAATTATGTCTTTTGCATGAAAAAAAAATCTATTATACCAATATCTGACTGCTTGCTGTCTTGGGGAGGTGGGAGGCAAGGGAGGACAGGAGAAAAAAATTGAAACTCAAAATCTTACAAAAAATGCATGTTGAAAACTATTTTTACATGAAATTGAAAAAATTAAAATGCTGTTAAGTACAAAAAGGGAGTTACTATAAATGTCTTCTTTTTATATAGATCCTTTCCTCTTCTGTTGTTTCTTTTTTCTCTTTGGGTTGCAGATCTAGTACTGCTTGGTCAAACAGTATGCGTGATTTTAAAGCCTTTTGGATATTTAATTTAAGTTTTTTTTTTATTTTAAAATTTTATTTAGTATTTTATTTCCTCCCAGTTATACAAAGAAAATGATTTTTAACATTTGTTTCTGAGTTCCAGATTCTTTCCCTTCCTTCCTCTCCCCTCCCTGCCTCAAATTGAGTATGCAAACAATTTAATATAGGTTCTATATGTTTAACTTAATTTTTATTTTGTTTTGTTTTGTTTTTGCTGAGGCAATTGGGGTTAAGTAACTTGCCCAGGATCACATAGCCAGGAAATGTTAAGTGTCTAAAGTCACATTTGAACTCAGGTCCTCTTGACTTCAGGGCTGGTACTCTATCCACTACACCAACTAGCTGCCCCAACTTAATTTTTTAAAAGCCCTAAAACTTCTTTAAAGAAGATGTAAAATTCATAGTTATTTTGAATAATGATAGCTTCTTTTAATTTAGTTTGAATTAAAACATTAGCCGCAGAAACTTGAAATGGAATAATCCTTTCTATAAAATAGCATTGTGGTTTTTGGTTTTGTGATCTCAAAGAGTCACGCATAGAGTAGACACTTAATAAATGTTTTTTGGCTATTCTCAGCTACATAATAGTCCAAGACAATTCTGAAGGGCTTATTATGAAAAATGCTATTTATCTCCAGAGAAAGAATGATCGAGTCTGAATGCAGATCGAAGCATGCTTTTTAAAATGCGATTTTTCTTGTTTTTGGGTTTGTTTTTTTGGAGGGGCTGAGTCTGTTTTCTGTGTTTATATGATTAATATAGAAATATATTTTGTAAGAGTGCACATGTATAACCTATATCAAATTGTTTGCCTTTTCAAAAGAAGGAAGGAGAGAGGGAAGGAGAGAATGTTAGGGATAGCTAGGTGGTATGGCAAATCAAGCACTTGTTCTGGAGGCAGGAGAACTTAAGTTCAAATTTGACCTCAGACACTTCCTAGCTATGTGGCCCTGGGAAGGTCAGAGATTCCCCTCACCCCCCCAAAAAAATTGTTAAAAATTGTTTCCACATGTAAAAAGAACTCTTTGTTGACTTGTTCACCTCCCTTGCCTCAATTTCCTCATTTGTAAAAATGAAGGGTTTGGACTGGCTGATCCAAGGATCAGTTGGCAGTTTTAGCTCTAGATCTGTGATCCCAGCTTTGACCTTTTTCAGATCTCCTTGCTTGCTGTAAAGATTGTTCTTATGTTGCATATAAGTTTTATCTTTACTGTCATCATCACTTTCTCATAGGAACTAAATCTTGATGGCCAACTATTGCTTTCAGTTTCAATATATATGATTGTCATTGCAATTTTAGATGTCACCAAACCCCAGCATGCCATGTGTTTTAGTCTCACTAGCTCGCCCTCTCAGCTGCTGGATGCATGACCTTAACCTGGGAGCAACTCAGTGTTTTCAGGGTGAAGGCAATTTACACTGGGCACATGATTCACTTTCTAATGCAATGACTTCACTTCTATTATCCCAAAGGAATGCAGCGGGTGTACTGACATTTTGTGCATTGGCACAGGGGAAAACAATTCGTTGCCGTGCTACTATTCCCCATCTGTGACCTGACAAGATGCTGAGGACTAACTAGGAAAGCTGACAAGCCCATCAAGTCTCTTTCAAAGTTCAGGTTAATCTTATACTTTAACATATTTAACATGTATTGGTCAACCTGCCATCTGGGGGAAGGGGTGGAGGGAAGGAAGGGAAAAGTTGAAACAAAAGGTTTTGCAATTGTCAGTGCTGGAAAATTACCTATGCATAAATTTTTTGTAAAAATTAATTAAATAAATTAATTTTTAAAAAAAGTTCAGGTTAATACAGGTGCACACTATCTTTAGAGACCAAATTGGTTTTTTAACTAGCTATTAAGATGGATTTTCTAAGAGAAGCCTAAACATTTGAGACCATTTGATTATTTGGCACAAAAGATAACACACACACACACACATACACACACACACACATAATTGAACTTGTATGTGTGTGTGCCTCAGAGATAATTAGTCCAAATACCTCTTTTTTTTTTTTTTTTTTTGCTAAGGTAATTGGGGTTAAGTGACTTGCCCAGGGTCACATAGCTAGGAAGTGTTAAGTGTCTGAGACCAAACTGGAATTCAGGTCCTCCTGACTTCAGGGCTGGTGCTCTATCCCCTGAACCACCTAGCTGCCCCTGTCTCACTTTTTAAAATGAAAAAAAAAAAACTGAACTTAAGGAGGTCAGCAAGTTAATATGTATGTATATGTGCTTAAGCTTATATATACAAGTATAAATCACCCCAACTACTGGTTATTTTCACATTATGCAATTGCCCTGTAAAATAGTTATTGAAATGAAAGATAGGAATTAAAGAACTGAGTCTTACAGGCTCAGGAGTCATGCATTGGGTCTCATAAGTTCCCCAATAACTTTCATTTTACTTCAGAAAGGCACTGTGATATTCAGTCACCTTCCTAAAGAATTTAACAGGAGGAAAGACAACTTTGTGGTTGCCCCCAAATGAAATTAAAAAGGGAACATGCAGAGAAATATAAGGACTTGTAGTTTGAAAAAAAGGGCCATTTCCCACCTCCATTACCTGCTTCCAACTGGAAATTCACTTCTCTTCTAGTCTCTGACAGTGCGGCTGCATGTGAAAGAACAGTTTCAAAGGCTCTGGCTGGAGCCCTAATAATTGAAGCTGAGCAAGAGTGGGCCATGTGCATTTTGAGAACAGTGAATGCATTGTTCGTTACAATAAAAGTTCCACTTGTCAGCCACACAAATATTTAATACTCTGAAAAGGCAATCTGATTTGTAACTAGGAGAGCAAAATAGCTCTTTTGGTTTCTCCCACTCTGATTTGAGTAGACTAGAACTTACTATTCTCATATCCTTGTATGAAGTCACACAGTTCTGCTAACTCCAATTCAATCATGAAAAGGGAGTGAGTAAATTCCTGCCAGAGCAATCACTCCAGCCCTTAAAGGAGAGGGAAAAGGCATCACAAAAGCAGTCAAACTATTTCCTGTTTATAACTTTTAGTCATGAATAGATACTCCTCCAGATTTACCTCTAATATCTCTTGGACCTTATGAAAGACCAAGTTATTCTCTGTGACCTAGAAGGACTCAATAGTAGTGACAGAAGTGCTATTTGTTTGTAATCATGCTTTAATGATGTTTTATGTTAATGATGTTATGATGTTAACTAATGTGAAAGGTTGGATACAATTTTTTAATAACTGAAGAAGGTAGCATAGCTAAAAGGTATTACTTAAATGTATGGACAAAAAAAACCAGATAAGGGAGGAATAAATTTAAATTCATAGCCCTTTAGGGAATCTATGCAAAAAGCCTTTTCTTCAGGCTTTTATCATGTATAAATTCTGAGTTTTAAAAAATTCTTATATGGATCTCAAAGCAGAATAGGGTTTGCTCAGGGGATAGCTAAACCTACAAGGTAATAAACAGCTGAAGAAAGCTACATATAATTGACACTAAGATCTACTTTTCATTCTCATCACTTCTTGTTACTAGCTATAATATATGGAGTAGTAGGTCTCTAAGTACTAATGTTCTCTGGCTTACTCTAAGCATCTCTATATAACTCTCAGCAATATAATTTTTTAGCTTTAGGCAATATTTATTGAATAATTAATGTTTAGCAAGATGGGAAGGGGAGTAAGCTAGGTAGTACATTGGATGGAGCATTGGACTCAGAATGAGGAAGACTCATCTTCATGAGTTCAAAATTGACTTCAGACATTTAATCTCTGTGACTCTGGGCAAGACATTTAAGCCTATGTCTCTCAGTTCCTCATATTTTAAAATGACATAAAGAAGGAAATGGCAAACCACTCCAGTAACTTTGTCAAGAAAACCCCAAATGGGGTCATGAAGAGTCAGATATGACTGAAGAAGCTGACAACAATAGGTCAGGAGAAGCCCCATGCCATTCACCAATATAGCTAAATAAAAAATGTATTTGTAGGGGCAGATAGACAGCACAGTGGATAGAGTATTAATCCTGAAGTCAAGAAGACTTTGGGATCAAATCTGACCTCAGACACTTAATACTTACTAGCTGTGTGACTCTGGGCAATTGCCTCAACAATAACAACAAAACAAACCAAAAATGTACTTGTAATCAATTGATTTCACAGAATAGTGAATATGATTTTTTTTAACTTGATGTTTTTTATTTCTTGCCTATTAAGATCTTGATCATAAGATCTAAGAAGCTTTTGAACAATATTCAATGTTACAAGAACTTTGTTCCAGGAATCATGCTAAGTATTAGGCAGTTGAGGAACAAATGGAAACAGCTCCTGTGCTCAAAGACCTTATATTCCTCTAATGCAATTCAATCAGCCAGAACATTATCAAAAAGAAAAAAAGCTTATGTGGAGGGGAGGAGATGGTAAATTTTAATCACTATTGGTAGTATTATAATAATTATGTAAAATTATTGGAATTTTTACAGCATAATTCACTGTTTTTAGAATTAACAGTAATTTGGAAAAATGAATACAAGGGATAATATTATAAAAAAAATTACTCATGCATATATACTGTTGAAAAAAAATCCAAATTAAAAAAAAAAAAGAATTAACAGGAAAACAAATGGTTATTTTAAAAGGGAATTGGGAGTATATGCAATTTCTTTTATGCTCAGAAAGGAGAGACAGATTCTCAAAATTCAACTTAATTCAGTTCCACTGATATTATTTGAGGATGTGCTATATGCAAAGCACTATCCTACTGCTAGAGAAGTATTCCCAGGATCATATTTTCCTGTTTCTAAAATAAAGGTCACTGCTTCCATGCTTATGCCTATGTAGAAAACCTCTCTGTTTTATGTAGATAAAGAGCTTCCTGCTGTGGAAATCTCTTCCTGGCAGGTATGAAAAGAATATCTCACCCATGCATTTTGAAACAGCTTCATCTGAAAAGTAGTTATCTCACCCTTGCCATAGAATGCAATTTTTTTTTTCACACAAAAGGATCTTTTGAAAAAAGTACACGATAATCTTAGGCTTCATTAGAATTGTTTTGATGTGTGGAGAGCAGAATGGTAAATCCTGACATTGTGTAAATCCTCATGAATGAATCCCATGTACCCTGAGTCTCCTCCCTTCAGTTCCAGATTATCCATAGTACAGTTAATCTACTTCTGGATAATTAGTAGTTAATTGTGGCTGGGAAACTAATTCATGCTCAAACCACACAGTTGGCTCAAATATTTATTGTATATCATTGTAGAGATCTAGCACAAAGACATATTTCCTGAGCAGTATTATTTCAAATCTATAATGTTGCAAAAACATCATAAAAACCAACCTATAATTGTGAATTCACTTTCCCCAATCCTTAGTGTTTCCTTTGAAAGAAAAAAAAAAAAAAAAAAAGGTGATTCAAATGCTTTGTCACATTAATAACATAGAATCATAAAATTTGAGGGGTGGAAGGGACCCCAGAGGCCATCTCATTCAATTCAATTACAATATATTGTAGTTTACAATCTAGATGTAATAGTAGAGGTCATTTGTAGCTTGTGTTTAAGATCTTACAAACCTACTTCATACCTTATTTCAGTGTTTATTAGACTGCTATTTAGAAAGGAGGAAATATTTTTGGTAGACATTTCTCCAATAAAAATAATTCTAAATCAATTTTGTATATTTGTCTCTCCAAGAAAATGGCTGTACCAAATCTCTTCTACTTTATCTCACCAAACTTTTATAACAGGATGAATATTCAATTTCCAAAGGTGTATCCGATTTCAGATAGGAGATATATAAGTATAATGCAGTTGTGGTGTGGTGAAAAAAAGAATGCTTCCATTCAAAACAGATAGAGTTTCACTTTTCACTCTTTGGGCTCAGTTAACTGTATTTAACTGAGAAGGTCAGATATTTTCATGTACCAACTAGCCTCAAAGCAAAGAAAGTTCTAAATCAGAACAGAATAAAAACTAGTGGCATTCAAACCTGTTGGTTCAATGGGCATGCAAGACCACTGCATGCCATTAATTCATATGTGAAGACTGAAGGCAAAACAAGAAAGCAGACAATTAAATTCTTTTGCGAAAAGTCAAGGCTTTTAAATTACAGGAAAATATACATATTTTTCCCCCATAAGATCACTGTCCACTCAATATTCATTTATTATACAATCCTATATGTCAAGACAGAAGAGTCCGGGGCTATGATTTCCATTCTGTTTCAGAAAGGTGAAAGTCCTTGACTGTCAACATTTCAGGTGAGAACTCTTTAAGTAATAATTCTTCTATTATTCTTACAAAGTTGACATTTATTTTGGAGGGAAAAAACCTGTATCATTGGTCATAATATTAGACTTTTAATTTTTTCTTTAGCACCTTAAAATGAACTCTTCAGCCATTGCAGTTAAACTCCCACTAATAAATATGTGATGGTTTAGATCTTGTTCTTGAAGACTTAGATCAGATTGAAATTGCCTGGTAACGAAGGGGAAACTTAGGTAACCAAAGAGACTTTGTTATATGTGGCTCAGTTCATAAATCAGTAGAATATGTTTGCCAAATTACAATTTCTTTGTTTATCTGCTATTCAGAGAGCCTCCAAGACACTATATAGTCTGATCTAGAAATAAGAATGAACAGATGGATTGTTATATTTTAAATGGCCTTAAAAAATAAACCTTTAATTTTATTCTCCCTAAATCATGCTAAAAAATACTTTCTGTGAGGTTGTGGTTTCATAAACTGTTCTTTTCTAAGCTTTTGAAATCAGGCACAGATCCAAAATGAGAAGTGCAACCTAAGGAATTATGATTCTACATGCTCTAGTCTTACATGCAGAAAGAAGCAGTGCTAGAAATACTTCTTTCTTGTGTGTTATGATACAATTTCATCGTGCACAGTCTCTTTCATACAATTATCTATTTTTTCCTCCTATGAAATAATGTAACATTCAATAATGTTAAAAAATGAAAGCAGAGGGAAAATACATTTAAGAACAGAAGAGTGAAGAGAGCTTTCAGTTGAAGTGTAAAAACAGGATACTATGAATTCCCAGGGCATGGCAAAAGGGCTCTATGGGGACCAAACATTGGCATTCTAGCTGCCTCAGTGCAGGGGAAAGGGAAGCCAGGGAGGCTAGGTATCCAAGAGGGTATTCTAAGCATTAGCTTATCTTTAGCAGACCTGCTATTACCTTCTGGAGTCTGCAACATTTATTTGTTCATCAATGTTTCTTGATAGGAATTTTTCTTTAGGGTGAATAGCTAAAATAAGGATTAAAAAATAAAAGGTTGGGGGCAGCTAGGTGGCGCAGTGGATAGAGCACCAGCCCTAAATTCAGGAGGACCCGAGTTCAAATCTGGTCTCAGACACTTAACACTTCCTAACTGTGTGACCCTGGGCAAGTCACTTAACCCCAGCCTCAGAAAAATAATAAATAAAAGGTTCCTCTTCATTTTGTCCTGAGCCAGGAGGACAACTAACTCCTCATTTCAGGGTGGGAAGCAGTTGGAACAAATATCATATTTTAATGTTAGTTCATAGGCTCAGATGACCTTAGATTTAGAACTTGGAGGGACCTTGAGAGGCCATTTAATTCAAACCCTTCATTTGATAAATGATGAACTGGGACCCAGAGATTCAATGACTCAGTTACAGGAAATAGCAGAGCTAGGATCTGTATCCAAATATTCTGGGTTAAGTCTCCCAATCCAGTATTCTTTCTATGGGAATTTCTTTCATAAGCAGCTGAAGGAAATGATCCTAGGAGCTCATCTTGTTCATTAGATTGCAAGAGAATGTACAGTAGGAGTTTAAATTCATTTTCCAATCATGATCAGCAGGGATAGTCTTTCCTTTAGGTATAGGAAAAATATTACTGTTTACCTGGACATGTGGTAGATAATTAGGACTTAGGTAGGGAGTATTTCTTGGTGACCAAAAGAAAAACCTTCAAGATTGGTGATTAAAAAAAACCAAAAAACAAGAGACGAGACAGGTTTCTAAAGCCTATTTGATTTCTGTTGTAAGTGTTTTATATAAAAGAACAATACTAGAATAATATTTTTCCAACTTTCTGGCCCATTGATTTTCTTCTTCTTGAAATCTTTACCTTGACACTATTTCCCTCTTTTCATGGTACTTAAGCCAAGATAGGTCCATCTGCCACACTGCAGAGTTTCTTAGAGTAGGTCCCTTACCTTATCTCTTATTGGAGAAAAACTTATTTGGACTTACTACTACTTTGGCAGTCATAGAACAAGATAGAAATCTTGTGTTATAGCAGTTTGGCACAGACATCTTGGACATGAGTTTGTGATCTATATTTGGCCCCAAGATGACATAATCCAAATATTACCTGGCATATCCTGACTAAAATAAATTTAGACAAAAGTGAGAGGGACAAGAGAAGGGAAGAGAAGAGAGGATCTAAGTTAAAGCCAAATCCAAATCACAGCTCATAATCCAAATAAGTGTAACAGAAAGTTGGAAAAGATGAGATCTGGTGTGCTAAAGTGACTAATATGTCACTGAGGCAGATACTTTTAGCCCTGAACTATAACCAAGGTAATGGAGGTACCTCTGTGCTGGTAAACATCCAATTAAAGTTGATTCAAAGCCCCAAGGAAATATTTACAACATAAGAGAATTATGCGAATATTCATTTGTATTCACAAAAATCACATGTACAAAACTTTAAAATGTAAGAATGGATTAAATTAACTGTTGAACAATGTACATTAATTTCAATTCAAAAACTGTTAGATTTCTCACATGTACATTAGATTACAATTTAAAAAAACAAATAATATGAAATTTTTATAAAAAGAAGTTAACATATATACTTAAATGATGTTTTTATAACTATGTTCCTACAATTACATTTGGGGTGGAGGTGGATTGGAATTCAGTGGTTAAGTTTGTGCTTTTTAAACATAATGAAACTCTACATATTTTCAGGTGTGACATCCTCTTCTGTTTTAATGTTCAAAAAACCCTTCAAGAAACATCAATTTGTCTTGTAGATACGACTGCTACAAATGATTCCCAGTTTTACAGAGTGTGCAGGCCTTTGCTTATTAGGAATGCCTTTTGGTTTGGCTCACGTTTCAAGAAAGTTCGGAGCATGTCCATGCCGTCTTGTGATCCCCCAGGCTTCAGGATAAGGTTTCTGTATTTCATTCCAACCTAATAAAATAAAACATTATGTCTGAGAGTTCATGTTTATACCAATTTTCCAAATCTATATATAGATTTTTAAAAGTTGGTAGGGGAAAAGAAAAGAAGTGGAAAGAAAAGAACTTCTGGCTGGATTCTCTCCTCCCCTTGAAATAGGATTGCTTAGATTTTTCTTAATATTTTTCTGGAGAGCAAATTCAATTGTTCTCTGATTCTCTTTCTTCTCAGAAGTTAGCCTTCAGGTATAAGGCAGGAAAATAAGTACAAAAAATATCTGGTATGTTAATGTTGAGGATACTCTAGCAAGCAGAGCTGCAACTGCTGTATAAAGTAAACTTGCTCCACTCTGTTATTCTCTCAAATGACCAGTTCTAGCTCTAAGAGAAAGCAAACAAAACAAATGCTGTAAGCAAGGATTCTAATGATTTGAAGTTACTGCTATAACTTTCTTAGAAGAGGTTGAATTACAAGTGGCTTCCACTAGATTTGGGGCCCAAAGAGAAAAAGGCCCTTTATGGTTCTGGTGGAGTGTTGGGGACTTCACAAAGTTTGGCTTGAAAGCCTAGGATTCAAATGTATGACATCTATCCATCTATCTATCTATCTATCTATCTATCTATCTATCTATCTATCTATCTATCCATCCATCCTGAAATTTAATTTGGAGAGCCCCTATATTTTATGCATCTATTTAAACATAATCCATATTTCAGTGTTACTGCCTAGAAAACTCCATACAACATTACAATGAGTCGAGTACAACTGAATGACTGAACAACAGTAACAACATGAATATAACAAGTATCATTTGTCCACTATAGAGTAATGAAGAAGTTATAACTAAGGGCTGTGATGACAACCTCTTATGTACAAAAAGGGAGTTCCCAAAGGGAATGGGGTAGGAAATAATCCTTTGATGGAAGATCTAAATTTTTTTGGGTCAAGAAGACTAAGACTCCACTCCCTGTAAGATGAGCTAGAGAACTGCTAGTGAATAAAGAAAAACAAACTTCTGACACACGTATGATTCTGAGTAACAACCACGAGGGAAGTGGAAATGGCACCAAACACATTATTAATACGAAACAAGGAAAATGGATGCATGAAATCAACAGATTACCTCTGCCACTTATTTCAGCCAATCCTTCTGATTTTTCTCCTCAAACAAACCTTTCATTGTTAGATAAGAAGCATCAGTGACAGATATGCTTTATCTGATTCTTTTACTTGCTTCATGAACAGATAATCCATAAAGATTTATTAAGTGCATACTATGAGCCAGGCACATAGTTGGGCAGGAAGGAACTGAATGCTAGGCCTAGAGTCAAGAAGACTCATCATCCTGAGTTCAAATCTGACCTCAGACACTCTGTGTGACCCCGGGCAAGAGATTTAACCCAGTTTGCCTCAATTCCCTTATCTGCAAAATAAGCTGAATAAGGAAATGCAAACCACTCCAGTATCTCCGCCAAGAAAACCCCAAATGGAATTGTGAAGAGTGAGACATGATTGAAAAACAACTTAAAAACCACTCATGTCAGATATTATCCTAATTGCGGAGGATACAAAGAAAGGCAGAAGATAATTCCTGCTCTCAAGGAGTTCCTACCCTAAAGGGAGGACACAATATGTAGGATAACAACTTGTGGGATTTATGTACAAACAAGATAAGATAAGTGAAATTGGAGATAATTGATAAAAGGGAAGGCCCTGGCATTAAGGGGAATTGGAAAAGGCTTTTGTGTAGAAGATGGGATTTTAGCTGTCCAGAGAGTCCAAAGACATAGATGAGGAAGGAGAGTATTTCAGACATAGGAAACAGTGGAAAAGAAATGAAAGGAATATTGAAATAACTGAAAAAATAATCTATTATATATCATCCAAGAAGTAAGTTAAGATATGAGAAGTGGATATGTCCATTTTGGTCATGACTAGAGGTATCTGATTTGTACCAAGACACCCCAAGTCAAAACTTTAAACCTCAGCCATAAGTTACATCTTTGACCTTATATTTCTTTCCTTTTTTTATATGTCTAAATTTGAACTATGCCTTTCATCACAAGTTGCTAAATAATGAGATAATAAGTAGTGAAAAGAGAGGAAGAGGAAGAGGTCACATTAAGCCAATAGTCCAACTAAGGATTAGTATTACAATCCATTTGGCTAACAGATGGGAAGAAATCTGTCTTGGTAATAACATATGTGTGCACATATCATGTTTATTTAGCATTTTAATGTTTGAGAGCCACTATTTAAGGATGGTACATAGGGAATTCTCTTCATCATTTCCTAGCTGTGTGCTTTCCTGGACTTCATCAGTTACAGAAACTATCATTCTGAAAGATGAAATCACACCTGCTCTGATCACTTTCCACACAGGCTGCATGATCATGTCATATCCCTTCAGGTAATCTTGCCCCATTTTCCTTTTCCAACTTATCTGTAAGGATTATATCCCACATTGTGAGCTCCTGGTGGGCAAGGACTGTTTGATGCTTTTTAAAAAATCCTTAGTTCTAGCCCATAGTAGGAGATTTTTTTTTTATTATTATATATATATATATTTTTTTATAATATTATCCCTTGTATTCATTTTTCCAAATTACCCCCTCTCCCTCTATTCCCTCCCCCCGACGACAGGCAATACCATACATTTTACATGTGTTACAATATAGTCTAGGTACAATACATGTGTGCGAATATCATTTTCTTGTTGCACAATAAACATTAGAATCCGAAGGTACATGCAACCTGGGCAGACAGATATTAGTGCTAACAATTTTCATTCCCCTCCCAGTGTTTCTTCTCTGGGTGTAGCTACCTCTGTCCATCATTGATCAACTGGAAGTGAGTTGGATCTTTATGTTGAAGATTTCCACTTCCATCAGAATACATCCTCATACAGTATTGTTGTTGAAGTGTACAGTGATCTTCTGGTTCTGCTCATTTCACTCAGCATCAGTTGATTTAAGTCTCTCCAGGCCTCTCTATATTCCTCCTGCTGGTCATTTCTTACCGAGCAATAATATTCCATAACCTTCATATACCACAATTTACCCAACCATTCTCCAACTGATGGACATCCATTCATCTTCCAGTTTCTAGCTACAACAAAAAGAGCTGCCACAAACATTTTGGCACATATATGTCTCTTTCCGCTCTTTAGTATTTCTTTGGGATATAATCCCAGTAGTAGCGCTGCTGGGTCAAAGGGTATGCACAGTTTGATAACTTCTTGGGCATAATTCCAGATTGCTCTCCAGAATGGCTGGATTCTTTCACAACTCCACCAGCAATGTATTAGTGTCCCAATTTCCCCACATCCCCTCCAACATTTGTCATTATTTGTTCCTGTCATCTTAGCCAATCTGACAGGTGTGTAGTGGTATCTCAGAGTGGTCTTAATTTGCATTTCTCTGATCAGTAGTGATTTGGAACACTCTTTCATGTGAGTGGATATAGTTTCAATTTCTTCCTCTGAGAATTGTCTGTTCATATCCTTTGACCATTTATCAATTGGAGAATGGTTCGGTTTCTTATAAATTATGGTCAGTTCTCTATATATTTTGGAAATGAGACCTTTGTCAGAACCTTTGTTTTTAAAAATATTTTCCCAATTTGTTACTTCCCTTCTAATCTTGTTTGCATTAGTATTATTTGTACAGAAACTTTTTAGTTTGATGTAATCAAAATCTTCTATTTTGTGATCAATAATGATCTCTAGTTCTCCTCTGGTCATAAATTCCTTCCTCCTCCACAAGTCTGAGAGGTAGATTATCCTCTGTTCCTCTAATCTATTTATTATCTCCCTCTTTATGCCTAAATCATGGACCCATTTTGATCTTATCTTGGTATATGGTGTTAAGTGTGGATCCATATCTAATTTCTGCCATACTAATTTCCAGTTTTCCCAACAGTTTTTTCCGAATAATGAATTTTTATCCCTAATGTTGGAATCTTTGGGTTTGTCAAAGATTAGATTGCTATAGATGTACCCTTTTTTGTCCTTTGGTAGCCAATACCAAATGGTTTTGGTGACTGCTGCTATATAATATAGCTTTAGATCAGGTACACTTAGACCACCTTCCTCTGAGTTTTTTTTCATTAGTTCCCTTGCAATTCTTGACCTTTTATTCTTCCATATGAATTTTGTTGTTATTTTTTCTAGGTCATTAAAATAGTTTCTTGGGAGTCTGATTGGTATAGCACTAAATAAATAGATTAGTTTGGGGAGTATTGTCATCTTTATTATATTCGCTCGGCCTATCCAAGAGCACTGAATGTCTTTCCAATTATTTAAATCTGATTTTATTTTTGTGGCAAGTGTTTTGTAATTTTTCTCATATAATTCCTGACTTTTCTTTGGTAGATGGATTCCCAAATATTTTATACTCTCAACATTTGTTTGGAATGGAATTTCTCTTTGTATCTCTTGCTGTTGCATTTTGTTAGTGATATATAAAAATGCCAAGGATTTATGTGGATTTATTTTGTATCCTGCCACTTTGCTGAAATTTTGAATTATTTCTAGTAGCTTTTTAGCAGAGTCTTTGGGGTTCTCTAAGTATACCATCATGCCATCTGCAAAAAGTGATAGTTTAATTTCCTCATTTCCTACTCTAATTCCTTGAATCTCTTTCTCGGCTCTTATTGCCGAGGCTAGCGTTTCTAGTACTATATTGAATAGTAATGGTGATAGTGGGCACCCTTGTTTCACTCCTGATCTTACTGGGAAAGGTTGCAGTTTATTTCTATTGCATATTATGCTTACTGACGGTCTTAAATATATACTCCTGATTATTCTAAGGAATAATCCATTTATTCCTATACTCTCAAGAGTTTTTAGTAGGAATGGATGTTGGATTTTGTCAAATGCTTTTTCTGCATCTATTGAGATGATCATATGGTTCTTATTAATTTGATTATTAATATGGTCAATTATATTAATAGTTTTCCTAATATTAAACCAGCCCTGCATTCCTGGAATAAATCCTACTTGATCATAGTGTATTATCTTGGAGATGATTTTCTGAAGTCTTTTTGCTAATATCTTATTTAAGATTTTAGCATCAATATTCATTAAGGAGATTGGTCTATAATTTTCTTTCTCAGTTTTCGATCTACCAGGTTTAGGTATCAGTACCATGTCTGTGTCATAAAAGGAGTTTGGTAGGACTCCTTCATCCCCTATTTTTTCAAATAATTTATATAACATTGGGGCTAATTGTTCTTTAAATGTTTGGTAGAATTCACATGTGAATCCATCTGGCCCTGGGGATTTTTTCCTGGGGAGTTGATTAATAGCTTGTTCTATTTCTTTTTCTGAAATGGGACTATTTAAGCAATTTATCTCCTCCTCTGTTAATCTAGGGAGCCTATATTTTTGGAGAAAGTCATCCATTTCACTTAAGTTATCAAATTTATTGGCATAAAGTTGGGCAAAGTAACTCCTTATTATTTCTCTAATTTCCTCTTCATTGGTGGAAAGATCCCCCTTTTCATTTGTAAGACTATCAATTTGATTTTCCTCTTTCTTTTTTTTGATCAAATTTACCAAAGGTTTATCTATTTTATTGGCTTTTTCATAAAACCAACTCTTGGTTTTATTTATTAATTCAATAGTTTTTTTACTTTCAATTTTATTGATTTCTCCTTTTAATTTTTGTATTTCTAGTTTAATTTTTGGTTGGGGGTTTATAATTTGGTCTTTTTCTAGCCTTTTAAGTTGCAAGCCCAATTCGTTAATCTTCTCTTTCTCAATTTTCTTCAAATAAGCCTCTAAAGATATAAAATTTCCCCTTATTACTGCTTTAGCTGCATCCCAAAGATTTTGATATGATGTCTCATCATTATCATTATCTTGGGTGAAATTGTTAATTGTTTCTATAATTTGCTCTTTCACCCAGTCATTCTTTAAGATGAGATTATTCAGTTTCCAATTACTTTTTGGTCTATTTACCCCTAACTTTTTACTGAATGTAGCTTTTATTGCATTGTGATCTGAGAAGAAGGCATTTATTATTTCTGCCTTCCTACATTTAATTTTGAGATCTTTATGTCCTAATATATGGTCAATTTTTGTATAGGATCCATGAACTGCTGAGAAGAAAGTATATTCCTTTTTATCGCCATTCAGTTTTCTCCAAAGGTCTATCATACCTAGTTTTTCTAATGTTCTATTTACTTTTTTAATTTCTTTCTTGTTTGTTTTGTGGTTTGATTTGTCTAAATCTGAGAGTGCAAGGTTGAGATCTCCCACTATTATAGTTTTACTGTCTATTTCTTCTTGCAGTTCTCTTAACTTTTCCTTTAGAAAGTTAGATGCTATACCACTTGGTGCATATATGTTTAGTATTGATATGGCTTCATTATTTATGCTACCTTTCAGCAGGATATAGTTTCCTTCCTTATCTTTACTATTACTACACCTAGAAAAAGGTGAGGTAGTCTACTAATAAGTAGAGATTAGTAAATTTAAGCAGAGTTTTTAAAGGTTTATTAAGAAGGTAATGATACGATTAAATGTATTTCTAGGAAAGGTAAATCTGACAGTGTAAAGAACAGATTAGAAGAGGGAAGAGGAAGAGAATAGAGACAAGGAAGACTAGAAGATGCCAGGAGGTAATTGTGACAAGGAAGTGCTTATGAAAATCTGTACTATAGTTAACAGAAAAGAGGAGAGAGCTTCAAGTGTTTTTTGGTGTAAAATCAATAGGTCTTAGTAATTGATTACCTATAAGAGGTAAGAAAAAATGAAGAATTAAAGCTAATTGCAAGGTAATAAAGATGGGAAACTGGGTTTACTGGAAGAGTTGTTATTTGTACTTTTAGAAAGGTATGGTATAAGAAAAAAGCTTATTTTTGCTAGTAGTAAAGGAACAAAAAATACGGACTTTATCCACGGACTAGCCTTGACATTCATTTAGCTACTAAATGACAGGCACAGATTAAGTGGCAGTGCTGTGATGAGGCAGCTCATGACTCATCCGAAAGGCCAAGTCATTTTCGAGTAGGGCACTACTCAGGCTCACACTATGTGGTTTAATACACTTCCAGCCTTTCACTGCTTACCAGCTCCAAACAAGTTGATTCAATTTCCTGAATTACAGTGCAATGGTCTCTTAATAGTTTCATTTCCTTCACAATGAAGTTTTGAGAAAAAACTCAGAGTCCTTGTGGTAACAGGATCTTGTTTTTCTAAAAAGGGTTAAGTGAATTCTTGTGCTCCAGGAAAGCTTCAGGATCTTAAGGTAAGAGAATGGAGCCAGTCCAACCATCCTGGGCAGAGAAGAGGAAAAAGCCTCTGTCTTGAACTGGTCCATTATATCCAGGCACTAGAGATTCATGGGGTGCATATGGGACAAAGGTGGATCCTGCTTCCCCATCTCTTAAACCAGTTGACTCTGTAAACTCTTTAAAAGACAGGTTATTTTCTTTTTAGTTTTGCATCCTGAGCATTTAGCAGGGTATCTGGTAAATAGGAGACTCAGTTTCCTCATTTGTAAAATGAGCTGGAGAAGGAAATGACAAACCACTCCAGTGTTTTTGCTAAGAAAACCTCAAATGGAGGTCATGATAGGGGCAGACATGGCTTAAAAAAGGATAACAACAAATGGTAAATAGGAGGCACTAAATAAAATTTTGAAAATTAAACTGAATTAAAGATGTAAATAATTACCAATGGTAACTATTTTATAAGGAACTGATCATTTCTGAGATAAAAGCATGAACAGGATAATCAGGGAACTCCTCGATTTTATACAATACAAATGAAAGGGGAAAGTTCAAACAACTGGCTCAGTGGCAAACATTCTTTAGTTCATGAATAAATTGATTTTGTGGCTAATAATTTTAGTACCAATGAACCAAGCTCTCATAAACCAATAAATACTTTCAGCAAATGGAGAGACAGAGTACTTTCCCAATTTTTCATATTAAAAAACTATCCCTGGATTGTTTGTCTATTCACAGGAACTTCTTTCTAGCAATACTGTAAAAATAGGTTCATATAAAATGTGTGTATGGCTTTTAATAATAGAATGCTTGTGCCTTTAAGAGATTATATAAGTTCTCCCTAATGTTTTCTAAAGCCTTGGATCTTCCGGGGTGTTACTCATTGGCAGTATCTATTAAATAGTCATTTCTTTTACTTGAAATTCTTCTGAAAATACTAATGTTCTGTTTAACATATATTGGATTACTTGTCATCTAGGGAAGGGGGGTGGTAGAAAGGGAGGGAAAAAATTTAGAACATAAGGTTTTGGAAGGGTGAAAGTTGAAAATTATCCATGCATATATTTTGAAAATAAAAAGTTTTAATTTAAAAAAAGAAAAAAAAACCTAATGTTCTTTTAAAGGTAGAACAGTAGGTGTTTTTATTAGCACATACGTGGAAGCAGTCATCTCCATTTTTTAAATAGATAATGACAAAGATAATATTTTTTCCAAAGAATGACAAATAGGTAGGATAAGGCATTTAAATTATTCAAATATCAGGGTGATACACACACATACATATACATGTCTTGGACAGATACCACAGTGTTTTATATATGTTTAGGAAAGAGACCACATGTGGACAATGGATTGCATCTAGAATTAGACAAAAGAAAGAGTGGACTAGGTTGCCTTTTTGACTATGCAAAGATGTTTAAGTAATCTCAAGTTTTTTCCTCAAACAAAGGCCCATCTTTTTAACACCAACTTCTGATATTGTTGTATGGCTATAAATCCTAGAACACTATATTCTCTGAAATTCAATCTATTATATTATCCACAGAGCAGTGAAAAGTAAACGTAGGATATGAAGCAAGCTGCCATATATTGCAAAGAATTCTTAAAGGAGAAATGTTTAAAGGTATCATCAAAAAAAAATGTGTGAGTTAAAAAGAGGGACTAATCACATGATAGTAAGGTATAACCCCTGGACATCTCATGTGCACAATCGATGTTAAAAGAAAATGAAGAAGGCTCCTAAATATACTAGGTACATCCATTGTGGTGAATTTAGGGAAACATATTAATTGGAATGACCCAATGGATAGGAAGTCCTGGATGGATTATCAGTTGGCAAGTATTTATTAAGCACTTAGTATGTGTCAGGCAAAAACATAGTTGTCATTTCCTTTAAGGAGCTCACATTCTATTGGGGGAAAGGAGTAAAAAAGCACTTGGTTCTGGGATTGGTTATGATGATGATAGAGAAGAAAGACAGCTGGACTTACTGTTGTGGTTTGAATCACTAGAGAAAAATCTAGTAATGAGATCATAGACCCACTGGAGTTTAGCATATGTGCTTTGTTTGAGACATTATGTAGAGGAAAATATAAATAGATCTATATCAGTGTGTCTGTGTGTGTGTGTGTGTGTGTATGTGTGTGTGTGTGTGTGTGTGTGTACACATATAGATTTCAATAAGTTTTTAATGATGATCTCTTATCTTTATATCACATGTATTTTCCCTGCCTTTCTTCCCACTCCCTACTTCCAGAGAACTATCCTTTATAACAGATTTTAAGAAAAAAGGAAAGAGGAAAAAAAAATCAGCAGAATTCATTGATATGTAGAAAATTCTGATGTTTAATGCCTTGTTCTACATCTATGGAACCCTACCTCTGCAAAAGAATAAGGGAAGAAATCTTTGCATAATTATTATTTGGGGATAAGATAATAAATTACTAACAGCATGATGTAGGAGATTAGAGTTGGAGTGAGGGATACTTGAGTTTAAACCCTTCTTTAGACATTAGCTGTGTGATCCTAGGTAAATTATTTAACCTCTCTATGCCTCAATTTCTCCATCTGTAAAATGATGGGATTGGACTTGATGGCTTTTTAAGATCTTTTTCAGTTTTAAATTTATAAGTTGTGAACAATTATAAATTAACTGAATGATATATGAGGTTAAAATACCGGGAAGTTTCTACTTTATTTATCTCTCTCCCTCTGCCACTTCAGCAGCTTGAAGTATAGATGTGGTCACAACTGATGCCTCCTTCTACTGTTATTATTCATTCCAGGAAAAGCACCAGGAGTTCTACAGAGGACAAAGACACACACACAACATACTTTGCCCAGAACATGCCTCTCCTTTCTCAACTTGTCCACAAATCCTCCTTAATTTCCCATCCCCTACTGAATGTGGCTTACCACCTAATATTTTCACTTTTTTGGAATCCAAGGTTTGCAATTTTGCAATTTTTGCAATTTTATCTATGCATATGTTTTGAAAATAAAAAGCTTTAATTTAAAAAATCCCACCCCCACTATTTTTAAGGGGGATAGAATGAAGGTAGAAGAGCAGAATTTTGAAAATGTTAATTTGGCAATAAGAAAAAGAGAGAGAAAAGTTAAGAAGAAAGGAAGAAAGAGGCTGTGCTTAAGGCAAATCTCAAAAAGTCAACATTCTCATCAAGAGGCTAGAGACAAAGAAAGAAACAAGATGTTCTAGCTCCATTTTCTCTGCCTGTGCATCCTACCAAAAAGAACATTAAGAAAAGGGCCATATGTGACACCACTTGGATTTTTTCAGAGGGCACTGGCACATCCTGGCATACAGGTTGATAAATCCTGCCTTAGAATGCTCCATTAGTTACAAATCCTGTTTCTTTCTCCAAAATATCTCCCATTCTAGTCACATTTTCCACTACCTTAGTTTAGGCCCTTACCACTTCATTTGGTCGATTACAATAGCCTTTTATTTGGCCCTAAGCCTTGAGTCTCTTTTCACTTCAGGTTCACCATAGTGATGTGACCTAGTCACATCTCCACTTAATAAACTCTAGAAGTTCCCTTTTACCGACAGGAGCAAAGCAAATATAAATTCCTGTATTTAATGTTTAAAACACTTCAAAACTTGGATCCAATTTATCTTTCTAGCCTTTTACATTACTTCTCTCCAAACACTTTAGAGTTCATTCATACTGGGTTTGCACTCTTTCTTCTTTGTGTCTATGTATTAGCTGCATCCCATACCTGGAATGGTCTCCCTAATCCCTTCTGCCTCTAAGAATCCTTAACCCTCTTTAACTTACATGCTACCTACTGAAAAAGAGGCTTTCCCGCTCTTCTCTTTCCCTGGAAGATTCCCTTCTCACTACTCTCTCTCTCTCTCTCTCTCTCTCTCTCTCTCTCTCTCTCTCTCTCTCTCTCTGTATATATATATATATGGAAAAATCCACAAGATACCTTAGAAACTCATTCTAGTTATAGTTTTATCGAAATTTCCAAAGTTCGAAGGATCCTGAAATAGACTACTACTATACCAAGACCTTGACAGTGAGATCATTTTTCCTGATGTTAATCCTGAATTCTTCTTGGTTCTCTGTGTATCTAAACTTGCTTATATAAGACTATGTCGGGGGCAGCTAGGTGGCGCAGTGGATAGAGCACCAGCCTTGAATTCAGGAGGACTCGAGTTCAAATCTGGTCTCAGACACTTAATACCTCCTAGCTGTGTGACCCTGGGCAAGTCACTTAACCCCAGTCTCAGGGAAAAAAAAAAATAAGACTATGTCACCTCTGAATAGAATAAAAGATTAAAATAAAAGCATTACTTATATTCTGAGTCTTTTCTGAAATATTTTTGAAAGTGTTGCTTAAATCTAATTTCTTTTCTTTGTTAAAGGGCAAGTGAAGCAATTCCTCAAAATGGAAGAAAAAGAAAATAATTTTGGCAAAACATACAATTGTCCTTGAATTGAGAATGTTTGTTGTTCACTTGAAAAAATTTTCACAATGAAGCTGATCATAAACATAAATGGTTTCTGCCAACCCCAGGATAAGAGGCTTGTTTTTTAGCAACTACATCTGGTGTATCCTTCAGAAAACTGCAGCCATACCAGAAGCTGCTATCCCGGGCAGTCTCTGAAAGAGGTGACTAAGGTCTCAGATGACAAGATGAGTTTTCCAGGCATCTCCCAAATTTCCCCAAACACATTTTAGCTGCTATCTTAAAAGCTAATAAAAGAGTCGGAGAGCAACTAAAGCTTTATTTTCTCTGTGAAAAGAAACCTGAGAAACTGATTGCAGGTGAACTAGGCATAGGCTGAAATCAGAGAAATAAAGTTTCAAGGCATTTACCAGAAATCCAACAGCTTTAGTTATTTATAATTAAAATTATTTAAATCTATAATTATAGAAATAAGACAGCTTTAATAGTTTGACAATGAACCTCAGACTTCCTAGTTATATCTGTATAGAGATAAATACATACATTTCCACATGTACATATACATGTTTGTAGGACAGGCAGTGAAGTACAGGGTATACAGAGTTGGCTTCAGAGATATAAAGACTTGGCTTTAACTCTTGCTGCTGCCTACAATATGATCCTGGGTAAGACATTTCTTTTTCAAGTAGTCATTATTTATCTTATTTTTTTTTAATCTTCCTTTTTAAAAAAATCCTAAGTTCCAAACTTTGTCTCTTCTTCCAAATTCTCCACAATCCATTAAGAAGGCAAACAATACACATGTGAAATCATGCAAAATATATTTCCATATTATTGGGCAAGACATATTACTTCTCAGTGCCTTGGGCAATTTTTTAAGGTTTTAAGTTGCAGAGAAGGAAGTTCCCTCATTCTTAATTTCCTATATTAATGAAATTCCAGGTCCAATACTTTATCCAAATATATGTATATGTATATATATGTATACATATCCTGTGAATTTGAAAAAAAAATGATTTGAAAGATAGGAAAATCAATGTGTGGATAGAGATCTATTAATTGATCTATCTAGATATATCTCACTACCCATTCATCCATTTGTTGTTCAGTCATTCTGCCATGTCCAATTCTTTGTGGCACTATGGACTGTATTGTCGATGACGTTTTCTTGGCAAAAATACTGGAGTGGTTTGACATTTCCTTCTGCAGTGGATAAAGGCAAAGAGGGTTAAGTAACTTGCCCAGCGTTGCATGGTTAAGTGTCTGAGGTCAAATTTGAACTCGGATCTTTCTGACTTCCATGTCCAGCACTCTATCCTCTGAGTCACCTAGCTGCCCCCCTGGACAAATAGAGGTTATGACTTGTCCAAAATCACAGTCAATAAGGAGTTGAGCCTGGATTTGAACTTTGGTCTTCCTTCAGGTCTAGCACTCTATTCACTGAGTCATCCAGTTGTATCCATTCATCTACTCATACATATAAATATACATATATACACATGTGTATATATATATATCTATACATGTACACATGTATACAAACATTATAACATAGGCCTATATTATTAGGCTTCTCTCAATTTAAAAATGTTTTAAATTACCTTTCTGAAATAGAGCAATCTTGGGGAAACTAGTTGGTAAAGTGAATACTGTACCAACAGTGAATAGAGCACCAGCCCTGAAGTCAGGAGCACTTGAGTTCAAGTCTGGCCTCAGACACTTAACACTATTTAGCTATGTGACCCTGGGAAAGTCACTTAACCCCAATAGCTTTTTATTTTTGGGGGGCAATCAGGGTTAAGTGACTTGCCCAGGTCATATAGCCAGTGTATGTCAACGGTAAGACTTGAATCCAGGTTTTTTTTTAATCAAAGGCCAGCTCTTTATCTACTATGTCATCCTACTTGTACTGAGTGTTAACTAGAAGCTCTTAATATATTCCTTTTATATGAAACACAGGTAACCTTTTTAAAGGAGTATGAGGTTGATGACAGAGGTACATTTCCAGGGAAAGGTAGGATTTTTAAAAGGAATAAAATAAATCTCAAACAATCTTTGTTACTCTTTCTTACTCTGAGATTATTACCTATCATATCATTCTGCATTCTGTGTACCAGAATAAGCATCCATGTATTCTATTGTTCTGAGTGACATATCTGCCTTTATTCTTCCTAACGCGACATTGCTGTTTAATTAAAAAAAAAAATTAAAACTTGTAGAAAACAGGTTCCAAATTATTAGTTTTTAATACTTCTAGAAAGAATATTTGGTTGTCCTAATTCAACATTTACTTCAAAATAACTTCTTTCAAAACTATGTCAGTAATTTGATCATTTAACTTATGAGTGAGTGTAATGTATTCCTCTATGTCTCTTTGAAAAATCAGCCCAGAGCTTGCTACTCCTGGCTCTAATTCCCAGTTCTGTGCAAGATTTTTTTAATAACATGTTCTCTAATGTCCCTTCCATATAATGTGCATGGTTCTATAGATGATCTGTCACAAGAGTAGATCAATTGCCCTAAGCTTTCAGGGTACCAGTGTCACTGATCTATGAGAATAGGAAAGAAAAACTGGGATGTCATAAAATTGGAGAAGTCACAAGAAGGTAACTTAGAGCAATTGTCAAGATGGACAATAGTATGAGAGGGAAATGGTTAAGGGAAATTAGATGGCATAAAGGATTTTAATCTATACTATATTATTGAAATACAGAATTTTAGGGAAGCTAAAGTAAATGGCTTCATGCTCTCCTCCATCAGCTTTTTAGTCATTGGACCTTGAAATACTGGAGTATGATCATCATGCCTGCTTGGCTTCTAGAAATGCAACTCTATAGTATTCTTGAATCTATATTAAAAATATTTTGACTAGTAGATAATTAGAGAGTTTGAAAACAAGATCAACATAGCAGTATACAGAGGAAACAAAGACAGTTCTTGAATTATGGAGTTATTCATAATCTGACTGATCCCTTCAGCATATCAGTCTGGTTATATAAAAAGACATTTGAGCTGAGGAAAGTCACTGGGATGTTGGTAAGATGAATGGGACCATGGAGGAGATGACTGAGTGGAATGTATAAAAAGAGAGGTAGTACCTTAAGTTTTCCAAAGAAGCCATTTTGGGTTAATTAAGGCTATCTTGGTTATTTAAGTCCTGTGTAGATAAAGGATAAAATCTATTTAAAGTTTAAAGAAAATTAGATATGATTTCTTCAGTGAAACCAAGAGAAAGTAAATCCAACCAGATGTTTTCCAAATTAAATCATTCATCCATTCAAGAAATATCCATTTATGTGCAAGCATAGTACAGAACATAAAAATATAAAAGAAGCAGTCCTTGCCCTAATGACCTTATAATCCAGCGCTGGAGATGAGACATAAAAAGAAAAAACAAACTAGTCAACAAAATAAGTGCCATATGAATGATATAAATAAGCTTCAGAGAAAGAAGAGCTCATTTCTGGTTGGAGTGATTAGGGAACACTACAAAGACATGGATGAAGTATTTGAGTTGATTCTTGAATTATTGCAAGATTCTGATAGCTGAAGATGATGGAGAAGTTAATTCAACATAGTAAAAAACATGGGCAAAGCAAAAAAACAAGCTATCCCTCTGTGTGTGTGTGTGTGTGTGTGTGTGATTGTAAAATAAATCTGTTTACTAAAGCATAAAGTTCATCAAGGGAAATAATAAATGGAGATAATTGCTAGAAAAGCAGATTGGGGCCAGATTATATAAGGCCCTAAATACTATGTTAAGAAAAATTTTGAGGTTTCTCTCCCCCCACTCCCCAGTTTATATCATAAGATTACTTTTTGTGCCTTTTAGACCAGCCATACTGAACTACTTAGTATCCTTCCCATTGCTCTGCCTTTGTTTACACAGTTTCCTAGGTTTAGAATAGCCTCTACCCACATTTTCATCTATTGGAATCTAAACCACTCTTCAAGGTTAAATTCAAAGGCCACCTTCTCCATGCCCTAGTCATCCCTCTCCATTCTAGGAATGTTCTAACCCAGAGAACAAGAATGGAGAAAGCAGATAGTGGGGGCGAGATTTAAGGGACCAAGGATGTTTGGGGATCAAATAAGTTCAAGTTAAAAGACTGATCTGTGTCACAGCTGGCCAAAGAATCTAATTGGTAAGGTTCTAGACATGAGAGATCCTGGATGAAATTGGTGTGGGATGCAAGAGAGGTGAAAGGTACACTTAGGCTTCAGTCAGAGTGAGGGCACAATGCTCTCAGATCAAATAAACAAATGCTTTATGAGCGTCTAGCACGTGGAAGGCACTGTGCTTCTATGCTGGAAAGGCCAAGGACAGGAAAGACTTTGAGAAGCCTCCACTTTAGCTATCTATTCTTCTGACCATTGCTTCCAACCACAGGAGTTCAGAACTATACTATAGAAACTATTAGCAGAAGCAAACACAGTGCCAGGTGAAACTTCAATAGAGCAGGATGTAGGGCTGTAACTAAGGAGCCTTTGGCTGGTGGCCACCTGGTAGACTATTCACTGTACAGTGAAAGAAAAAGCTCAGGTGAAAGAAGCAACTTGGGTTACTGAAAGGCATTCCTGTAACTGAGTAAGCCCCAATAAGGGGCACCAGCAATGTAGAAAAGGTGCCTCCCACAGAAAAAGTTCAGTGAAAGCACGCACACAGTATCAAAACCCAAGGAGATCATTTGGATCAGGAAAAAGCTTACCTTCTTCCAGTTCCCATAATGCTAAAACATAGCAGAGCACATGTCAAAACAAGAACTATAATGCCCAAGTGCTGTCAACAAAGCTTTGAATTTTTTAATTATGCAACATATTGGAATGTTAATGAGCAAGAAAATGCAGTTAGTATTTTAAAAAAAAAAAACCTTATGGAATTGGATTTAATCACTTCTACCTCTTAATTCATTACTAAACCTGTATGATTTAGAGAGATGCAGAGGGCTAGAATGGGACATAAACTATTACAATCCTCTAATAGGTACACTGATAGTTTTACTACTTACAGAGAGAGGGAAAGAAAGGACCTGAGATTAAACTAAGAAGAAAAAAAAAAGCAAATACTGTACCTCTGGATTCATAATTCCTTCCTTTTCAAAGCAGCTATAAAATATGTCCATGGAAAATACTTCACTCCACAAATATCCATAATACTGGGCATCATAGCCTCCTGCCAAATGTCCAAAAGTTGCTGGCATGTTTGTACCTTAAAAGAAACATAAAGGCAAATCAATGCCATGAATAAAGTGAACTGTTTGAGACTCTCAGCTGGCTAAAGTTTCCATGCTAGAGGGGGTGCCCCATGCATCTGACTTCCCCCACCTTGCCCTTCGCCAAGGTGTTTACAAACCGTTCTCTTATCTTAGGCCCCAGCTCCAGGCTGGTTTCGGCTTTTAGCTCAGGAATGTCTAACAATAGTTTCAGAGGCCCTGCCCATAGCCTTTGGATGTTTCAGAACTCATTTGTCTCTTTAATGCCTATTAATCATACTCCTGATCCATCTCTCTCTATTTTAAATAGTAACATGAGTATTAAATATTTCAGGACTACAATTGGGTTTTAAGATAATAACTACTTAAATGGATGCTTTTTATTTGAGGATTATTAAATGTCTCCCTAATTAAATTTAATTTACTAATTTCTACCACAAAACTGAATAGCCTCTCAAACTCACAATGGGGAATATAAGTGACCCAAGGCCCAAAACTTCCCTGTCAATAATGTAAGTTACATGACTGATTCTATCTGGTTACTCTAATCTCTCTTCTATCTTTATATGTGGCTGAATCATTTCAATAAATATTTCTGTCATGAGCATTGTTGTCTTGGCTTATTATATGTCAGCTAAAAGGAACCTCAAAGACTAAGTTGAACTCCCTCACTACACAAATGAAATAACTGAGGACCAGAGATCACAGTGTACCACTACATCCCCTACATTTCAGATTAGGGGTAGCTAGTAAGGTAAAAAAGGAAGAAGTCAGACTCTGCCAGTCAAATAAATTCAAAATAAATTGTGTCAAACTATGCTTAATTTTTAGTTCCAGCCTTTAGGAGTAGAAGAATCTGTGGCTTTGGAGAAGGATCTGTATCCTTCCTTCACAGCAGCTCCTTGTAGAAAGGAAGAGAGCAATCATTGCATAGGTTAGCACCTAGGAGGTAGGCCTGTTATCCCATCCTCTTTGACTCTTTTCTTCCTGCAAAAATATCCTGTGATGGGGTAAAGCAATTTTGATAAGGTGTCTGGAAGCATCTTTGTACTTATTGGAAGTAATTAGGAATTGACAGGAAAACAACAAACAACCCCAAAAAAATCCAGAAGAGATTATGTCATCAGTGGCTCCCATTTGCCTCCAGGATCAAATAGTAAATCCTCTATCTTTTAAAGCCCTTTCCTACTTTCCTTTTTTCTCATCTCATTCTCCCACCACATAAGAGACTCTGGGCACAAACAAGACACTGTACCTCCTGACTCTGCATTTTCATTGGCTATCCTTCATTCCTAGAATTCTCTCCCTCCTGTTCTGTGTCTCCTGGTTTCCTTCAAGTCTCAGTTAAAATCTCACTTTTAGCAAGTCTTTCCTAATCTTCCTTTTTGTTAGTGCCTACCTTCTAAGAAGAGCTCCAATTTATCCTACATATAGCTTGTTTGTATATAATTGTCTGCATGATGTTTCCTCTCATTAGATTGACATCTTCTTGAAAGCAGGGACTGTTTTTGCCTTTTCTTAGGTCCCTAATGCTTAATAAAGTGCCTGGAACAATAGTAAACACTTAATACTTACTTCTTTTCTGGGTTGTCTTTCTATTATGGTTAAGACCATACCCTAGGCTGCACAGAAAAAAAAAAAAAAAAAACACAAAACAAAACAACTAAACCAAATCTTCTCATTTACATACCTGGGGTAGCTGAAATACCTAGAATCTCTGAACAGTATCTGGCATATTCTTTTGAGGAATCCAATGATGCATCAGTATGGAGAGCTTGATCAACTTTGCTCAATACAATCTGGCGGAGGGTCAAAAGACCTAATAGAACAGAAAAGGAGGGGACAGGTTTTTGACGAAGAAGTACAGTTCTTTCAAACATGCTAAGGTTATAGATTACAAAAGAAATAATCATGTTCTCTGAAGAGTGAGAACAAGTTATAAATTCTTTGAAAGAGTATTTTAGCATGTAAAGACTACTAAACTTCTCCCTTTAGCTTCATTTCCAAAGCTTCTTAACTCCAGTAAAATTATCTCCTGTTATCACTAATGAAAATGGTCTTAAGGAGGAAATAGGATCAAGTGAAGGACAGAATTTTGCACTCAAAGATTTCTTCCCTAGCTTTCCAGTCGTACCTGTGTTGACCAGTCGAGAAGCAACAAGTTTTTCAAGGAGATCATCTGTAATAGGGTTTCCATCTTTATAGTGCTTTGAGAGTCGTCGAAGGGAATCCTTGTCCCACACCCAGTTCTCAAGCATTTGGGAAGGCACTTCCACAAAGTCTGTTTCCACATTAGTTCCACTAAATCGAGCAAAATCAGTCTGGAAAGACATATAAACATTATAAAAAATATAAAATAATTGCAACTTATATTTTCAGGGTTTACAGAATGTTATATTGCTGGATTCTCACAGTAATACTATTAAGAAGATAGCTAGTATAATCTTATTATCTCCCTTTTATAGATCACTAGAGGTAATGTGCCTCAGGGATCATAGCCAGCTCTGGAATCCAGGGTCTTTTGACTCCATATACAGTGCTTTCTTCTCTGTATCACACTTTTTCCTTAAGTCACTTGAGGATATTAAAAAAAATCAAAATGGGAAAAATTCCAAACTAGTAATTATAATAATACAAATTTACATAACATGTTATCATCTGCAAACTCTGGGAGGCATGATCGGGTATGAGGCATGAACTACAATGAGGAAACTGTAGTGGGGAATTAGGAAAACCTGAGTTCAAATCCAGGCTCAGACACTTCCTAACTATATGATCCTGGTCAGGTCATTTAACCTCTGATTGCTCCATATGAATAATAGCATCTACCTTGCAAAGTTGTCAGGATTGAATGAAATAATATCCTAAGAAGCATAGCACAGTGTATGGCAATAGCAAGTGCTACATAAATGCTTATTTCCATCCTCCCACATATATTTTTTCTCCCAAACCAGTTTCATTGGTTCAGAAAGTCTGGTGAGGAAACTCACTCCATTATTGTCTTAGAGAGATACCGGGGCACTGAGAATAAATGACTTGCTAAGGGTCACAAAGTTAAGATGTTTTGATCCAGGTCTTCCTGACTCCAAGATCTACCTCTTGTGCTATCATGTGTATCAGTAATCTTTTTTTACAGATGAGGAAACTGAGCCTTAAAGAGAAGCCAATGGTCATTAAGTTCAGGGCTGGAATTAGATCTCTAGTTTGATTTTAAATCCAATTGTCTTTTTACTTTGACATCTTACCTCATATACAGATCAAATAAAACTGGAGTCACCTCAACCCTTTTAAAAAAGCAATATTAAAATAACCTCAGGCATTCAAATGAACATAAAATATTGTACTCAAGCAGCATGAAAAATAACCTGCTGAGTAATCTATATTGAACAATTATTTCATAATTTCTCAGCCTAAGACATTTGAAAAATCACCAGGAAACCATGACTGACATGAATATTGGCCTGTACTAAAAATAAAGAGTAAAAATCTTCACTTTGAAAGTCAAAATATTTCTAAAGAATGTTCCATTCAAAACAAAGAGTTCTATAATACAGGAGAGGCAAGTTCACCTCAACTCCCCCTTCCAGCTGCTCACTTATGTTTATTCAACACATGCCTTTCTAGAACACTCATCACCCCACTGCTTAAATACTTGTTATACTAAAAAATCAAAGAGTTAAATTATGGTACTATGAATTGCCTCCATATTTATTTTTTCATTTTGGGAGGCAAAGGAAGAATTATAATCTAAGTTTAACGATGACACATTTATAGTCGCTGAAAAAATGAAAATCACCTAGGGAGGCTAGGTGACAAATTGGAATCAGCAAGACCTGAGATGGATGCTTATTAACTATGTTTACTATCTGTGTGATCTTAGGAAAGTCACTCAAACTTTTCCAGTTTCAGCTTTCTCATTTGTTGTAAAACAGGATGGGAAGAGAGGGTCTACTTCCTAGAGACAGTGTAAGGTTCAAATGGGATAACATGCAAAGAGTCATGGAAGTACTAGTTGCCATTATTGTTGTTGTTAGGTGCATAATAGATGTGAATAAACTAAAAACTTTACAAACAAGGAATTATGAAGGGGAAATAGTGGAAAGGATGTCATCAAAGAAAGTATATATGAAAAAGAAGGCCTACTAGCCAGTGGTAAAAGCAAGGAGTTCAGCACAGAACATTAAGAAGTGAGGAAGGCCAAATTAATCAATAAACATTTACTGAATTCTTACTATGTGCCAAGATGGTTAGGTGGCACGGTGGACAGAATGTCAGCCTGGAGTCAGGAGGACCTGAATTCAAATCCAGTTTCCAGGCAATTACTAGCTGTGTGATTCTGGATAAGTCACTTAGCCCTGTGTGCCTTGGTTAGGAAACGAGGACATTTGTAAAATGAGTTGGAAAAGGAAATGGCAAACCATTCTGGTGTTTTTGCCATGGAAACCCCAAATGGGATGATAGAGTTGGACATAACTGAAATGACTGAACAGCAGTCTTATACAATGCTGAACATGTCAAGGGCAAGAAGCCTCCTTATTTACTAGCTCTTAAAAATAATGAGTGTGTTTGGTAAAAGTTGAATAAGAAATATCAACAAAACTTCTCGATCAAATGAACTTGGTCAAGGGTCTACAATAGGGAGACTTCAGAGATGAAGTGGTAAAAGGGCATGGACAAAAGTTATATGGGATGGGCAGGCACGGATGTGCTGAGATCTGCATCACAAAAGGAAATATTCACATCAATAAGATCACCTGTGATCAATAAGATCATTAAGAAGAAAAGCAAAAAGACTAAGTAAGTTTAGACTGTATTTTGAGATGTCCACCAACGATATGGGTGTCTCAAGATAATAGGAAAAGATCCTTTAATGGAAAATTGTAGAGGGCTAGAACTCTAATCTCCCCCCTTTAGTTCCGACCCTCTACAGAAAATGAGAAAAATTATTAGTTGGTGGGAGTAGGAGTGGGGAAGAGAGAAGGAGATTTCAGCAGAATGGAGGGATCATATGATTTAGAGAGCATTAACAGGCTTTAGAGATAATCTAGTTCAACTTCCTCATGCATAAAATGGGAAAAGAAATAACTTACTAAAGATTACACAGGTAGGAAGGCTTTGACCTCAAGACTCTGGTCAATATTCAAAGTTCTGTCCAATAGAAGAAGGCAAACTCCTTTAGGAAGGACGTTGCCTCACTTAGCACTTAAGCATTGCAATTTTATTAGAATTTCCTAAAAATAAAAATTTTCTAAAAATAGAAGGAAGTCTTGGAAGGAAGCAAATTCTCTATTATTGGAGGTCTTCAACTGGAGACCAGATAACTATTTGTTGGAATTAGTGGTGAAGGAATTTCAGTTCTGATTGGGTTAAGGGAATTCTGAGATCTCTTCTAATGTTTAAATTCTATAATTTTATACATGGGTGTTGGAATACACAGGAGCTGTTGGAATACACTGGAGCCACCTGACAGTGGCTGCTGGAGATCCAACTAAGACCTGCAGAATAGATTTCCTCTTGTGAGAGTGTAATACGAAGAGACTAAGAGACAGTTGCTGTTCTCTGACCTCTCTAACTGAGAGGCCATTGCATTGTCTGACCTCTCTCCTCTTCCCTCTGCCTACAATTCCCTGTCCATAACAACTGTGTCAGCAAAGGCTGCTTTGCAACTCTTTCAGATGTTGTGATCCACAACTGTGGAGGCTCTCGGAGAACTGACCAGTCCCTTAACACATGGGGACCTGAAGTTCAAGTTCAGGCTCAGACCCTAGCTGTGTGATTGTAGATAAGTCACTTAACCTCATTTGGAAAGTACAATCCACAAGGCTCATAAAGAGTCAGATGTGACTGAATAACAACAAAAGAGAAAATGACATTGGAAAAGGTAAAGAAATATTTACTGGCTTTGGATAATAGATTTTAAAAAACAGAACTGTTAAAAAGTCATTCAAGCAAAAAACAAACATCTCAGACAAAAAGTTTTAGTATCATTGGTATGAGCCAGTACTTTTTAACCTTCTTATATTCTACAACACATTGGCAAATTACCACTGGCAGTGGAAATATGGCCCCCTTCCAACTGGGTAGTAGAGAGAATGGTTATCATCTGGTCTTTTCTCCCCAGATCTTTGTCCTATACCTGTTTCTCTCATGCTATTTTTACTCAATGCATTTTTATTTCTCTAATCCCTTTACCTGGGTCCTAGCTATAGGGGTAACCAAAAAGGGATGATTCTGTCTATAACAAGAGTTAACAGATGGGATGTAGTACTGGCAGCTTCTACTATTTTGTTCTCTGCTCTAGGCAGGAGCACAGATGTCAATCCAGTCTTGCGTTCTGCTGCCCTCTTTTTAAACAAGAAAAAAAAAAAAAAAAAAAGATTGCTCATATTCCTGTGAAAACTGGGCTGATTATTGAGGTAGAAAATGCAAGTATCAAAGAATAAAGAGAATTAGAGGGGCAGAGCCAAGATGTTGGAGAGAAGCCAAGGAAGTTGCCTGAGCTCTCCCTTGTTTCCCTTGGAAACAACATTAAATCAAGCCTATAAAAGAATTCTGAAGTGACAGGATCTACAAAAAGATGGAATGAAACAATTTTCCAGCTCAAGATAACTTAGAAGGATTTCAGAAAAGGTCTGTCTCATTGGGGTAAAAGGGGAATGGAACCCAGTCCACTGAGGCCCCAGACCCTCCACAGTCCTAGTTTAGCATACCAATGGCATTGTAGTCCAGCTGTAAGGCCTCTAACTCCAGGACAACAGGCAAACTTCTAGTCCTAGAACTCAGGGCACAACAGGCATGACTAGGCTGGGCCACTCTAATACAGTAGACAAGCCACCAGCCTCAGAGGCTCTAATCAGAAGCAAGTGATCAAACCCTTGGGCATCAGTGCAAGAAGTTTGGGACAATGTCTCCTGTGCACCAAGAGCAAAGCTCAACTTTTAAAAGTGAGTTAAAAAAAAAAAATCCCTGAAAGCTACTATGGCTTTCTATGATTTTCTAAGGGAAATCAAAATACAAACTCAGAAGACAACAATGTCAAAATGCCTACATATAAAGTCTCAAAGAGAAAGATGAATTGGTCCCAAGTCCAAAAAGTCCTCTTGGAAGAACTTAAAAAGTATTTTAAAAAACCATACAAGAGAAGTAGAAGAAAAATTAGGGAAAAAAAATGAGATTATGCAAGCGAATTATGAAAAAAGTTAACAGCTTAGAAAAGGAAGCACAAAAACTGATTGGAGAGAAAACTTCTTAAAAGAAATAGAATTGGTCATATTTGAAGGAAGGAAGGGAATCCACTAAAAAAAAGCATCTCCTTTAAAAGTAGAATTGGCCAAATGGAAAAGGAAATACAAAAAGTAACTGAAAAAAAAATAATTCATTAAAACTTAGAATTAAGCAAGTAGAATCTAATCAAGAATCAATCAAACAAAATCAAAAGAAGAAGAAAATGTAAAATTTCTCAGTTGAAAAAAGAACTGACCTGGAAAATATATGCAGGAGAAACAATTTTAAAATTATTGGACTACCTGAAAGACATGCTCATAAAAAGATTTTGGACAACATCTTTCAAAAAATTTATCAAGGAAAACTGCCCTAACATTTTAGAACCAGAGGGTAATATAGTTATTGGGAAAAAAATCCACTGATCACCTCCTGAGATACCAAAATAAAAATTCCAAGGAATTTAGTAGCAAAATTCCAGAACTATCAGGTTAAGAAGAAAACTGCAAGAAATGGTAATCAGTGGATTTTTTCTATTTCTTCTTTGCCTTCTTGTTCTAGAAGTTCAGGGCAATTTTCCCCTTGTAATATTGTATATATACTGTAATATTGTATCAAGATTATTTTTTATAACAATTTTCAGGTAGTCCAACTATTCTTTTTGTATTTCTCATCAATCTGTTTTCCTTATCAATTGTTCTTTTTATGAAATATTGCACTTTGTCTTCAACTTTTTCATTTTTTTCTAGTTATCCATCTATATTCATTTAAAAAAAACACATTTCTTTATGAATCATGTTGGTGAGAAAAATCAGAACAAAAAGGAAAAACCACATGGGAAAAAAAAACAGAAGAAAAAGGAAAAAAGTGAATATATGATATGTTGATTTATATTGTCTCATATTTTTTCATTCTTTTGATTTTGTTTAATGATTTATTGGCTTAGAATATCATGAGCTTCCCTTTGCCCAACTCTAGTTATCAAGAAATTTTCAAGTTTTTGATTTTCTATTTCCAATTGATTAACTTTCTTTTCATAATTTTGTTGATTTTCTTGGATTGCTCTTTTTTTCTTATTTTTCCCTTGATCTGATTTGCCCATTGGTGTTTTGATCTGATTTTTTTTTTTTAAGTCCTTTTAAAGTTGTTGCAAGAACTTTTTTTGTGCTAGGAACAATTTGACATTTTTCATTGAAAAAGAAGTGGCTTTAAAAAAAAAAAATCCCCATTATCTTTCTCTAAATAGGAAGTCAGATCTTCTCTATGCTCATAGTACCAATCTCTGGTAAGGTTCTTTCGCCTTTGCTTACATATTCATTCATTCATTTATTTATTTTATTGCTTGCTTTATTTTGTTTCTAGTAGCTATCAAATTGTAGTGTCAAAGTATGGGGAATGACTCAAATCTCAGGTCCTCGAGGTCTGTCTTGGGGTCTAACTTTGGATGGAAATTCCTCTCCATTCCTAAGCTACAGTTAGGGCTCCCAGACATAGTGTCCCACAAATAATTTTGTTTTTTGTAGTCCCTCAGGTGGTTGCAAACTACAGTTGTCCTCTCTACCCCAGAATTGAAACCAGAGTATCTGCTCTACTACAGATAGAGTTCTTCCTATTCACATTCATAGTTATGATTACTGTGTATTTTTCTCCGTCCTATTTTTCCTCCTGCTTGTCTTTTCTCTCCTTTCACCCCTTCCCTCCTCACCAGTGTTTTGTTTCTGTCTATCACTTCTGTCTATCTGCCATCCCTTCTGTCAGTCCTCTCCTATACTCCTATCTCATCTCCTACTACTTTCTTGTTGGGCAGGTTTGGATTTCTATATTCAAGTGATTGTGTATTCTATTCCCTCTTTCAACCAATATTTTTTTTTCCTGAGGCTGGGGTTAAGTGACTTGCCCAGGGTGACACAGCTAGGAAGTGTTAAGTGTCTGAGAAGAAATTTGAACTCGGGTCCTCCTGAATTCAAGGCTGGTGCTCTATCCACTGTGCCACCTAGCTGCCCCCTCTTTCAACCATTATTGATGAGAATAAGGTTTAAGTGATGTTCAGCACCCACTCTCCCACCTTCCCTTTTACTGTAATAGGTTTTGTAATTCCTCCTTTTGATTATGGCTTTCAGGATATAATGATTCTGACACTGCCACTCCTAGATCTTTTTTCAGGTTGTTTTTCCAGTAATGTATTTTGTATTTTCTTCTATTTTTTCCATTAAAAAAATTATTTGATTGATTCTTGCTGTATCATAGAATCTTTAGTTGTCAGGGGCCAATTACTAACTTTTAAGAACTTATTTTCGTCAAGTAGCTTTTGTACCTCCTTTTACATTTGACCAATTTTATTTTTTTAGGAGTTATTTTCGTCAGTAGATTTTCATATCTCTTTTTATTTTTCCATTTGGCCAATTCTACCTTTTAATAAGCAATTTTTCAAGCTGTTGATTTTTAAATTTTTTTAATGCTTAATCTTATTTTTATTTAATATTTTCCCAAGTTACAATTAAAACAATTTTAAAATATATTTTAAAAAACTTTTGAGTTCCAGAAGCTCTACCTTATCACTACCTTTAGCCTCCATCAAGAAACCACATGTGAAGTTATGCAAAACATTTTACAACATGACTTTTATGGAAATGTGGAAAACATATTTTTCATGGAAAACATAGATCTCTTACCCTAATTAAAAAAAAAAAAACACCCTCAAGAAAAAGAAAGTTAAAAAAGAAAGAGAGAGAGAGAGTATGATCCAATCTGTATTCAATCAGTTTCTTCTTTGGACATAGATAGGATTTTTCATCATAAGCCTTCCAAAGTAGTCATGGATCATTGTACTGCTGAGAATGGCAAAGTTGTTTACAATTGGAGTTGATTCTTTTTTCATAATTCTCTTACATCACTCATTTCTTTTCCCATTTTTTCTTCTACGCATCTCATATGATTTTTAAGCTTCTTTTTGAGCTCTTCCATTTCTATCTGGGTTTGAGATCACTTCCCATTTTTCCCTAGAGTTTTGCCCATTGGTGTTTTGACTTTGTTGTCTTCTTCTGAGGTTGTGATGATCTTCCCTGTCACCAAAATAATTTTCTATGATGAGATTCTTCTTTTTGTCATTGTTTTGGTTTTTTTCTCATGGTGGGGGAGACAGGTAATCTTTTCCCTTTCTTTTTAATTTGAGGTCTGCTTCCGTAATAGAAGGGACACTGTCTCAGACTTCTTGTGTCAGGGGCAGACCCTGGCAATTTACCTGACAGTCCTATACTTAAGTACTGAGGGTACGTGGGGCACCTTTGTGTCTGTTACTGTGCTTAAGGGTGATTTGAGGATGGCTGGCATTGCTGAGGCTGTGAGGGTTTGCCAGCTTACTTGGTACTGAGCTAGTGGTAGTGTCTAGTGTGTACTGAGGCTAGTAAAGGGTTTCTGTGTTTCCCAGGGGTACAATGAAATGCATGGTGGCCTGGCCACTAGAAGCTGCTTGCTTGCTCAGGGATGTGCTGAACCACTTGGTGCTTCACAGAGCGGAAGTCTGCCTGTTCCCCTGATTATGCTAAGGTACATGGAAAATCCTGATGGCTTTTGCCAGCTCTGCCACACTGGCGGTCAGGATCTCCCACTGGTTTCTTGAGGTGGGGCTTGCTGATATGCTTACTGTCTTGGACTGTACTCTCCTTTAGCCTTAGTGACACAGACATTTCTTGCTGATCTTTAAAGTGTCTTAGGTTTCAAACTATTTCACCCCATTATTTTGCTTGTTCTGCACAATTTGTTTGGGAGCACTATTTTATGGTTCTTTGGAATATGGAAGAGTTACAGAGATTTTCACTGCTTCTTCCACTATCTTGGTTCTGGAAGTCTCCAGAAATCAAATTCTTAGAGAAGTTAAGAGAATTATAGGAAGAAATAGAAAGCAAAACTATACTAGTGAGGTTCAGAATGCAATAAAGCTAACCACAAAATGAACAAGAAAGAAATTAAGAATGTGAATAGAATTTTAGAAAATTTGGATATGATAGATCTCTGAAGAGAATTGAGTGGAGTCAGAAAGAAATATAACTTTTCTTGGTGTTAGATGGCACCTACATAAAAACTGACCATATATTTGATTATAAAAACCTCCAAAGGTTTTTATGGGAAGGCAGAAATATTAAATGCATCCTTTTCAATTCATGATGCAACAAAAATTATATGCAGTAAAAGACCACAGAAATACAGATTAAAAATTAATTGGAAGCTGAATAATCTAATGCAAAAGAATGAATGAGTTAAACAAGAAATCATAGAAACAATAATTTCATAATGCAGCCATATTTATGGGATACAGCCAAAATAGTACTTAGCATAAATTTTATATCTCTAAATGATTACAGGAATAAAATAGAAAAAGTGCAGATCAGTGAATTGGAAATGCAATTTAAAAAGCTAGAAATAGAACAAATTACAAATTTCCAATTAAATACCAAATTAGAAATTGTGAAAAAAATCAAAGAAGAGATTAATAAAATTGAAAGTTAAAAAAAAACAAACAAGCTATTGAATTAAGACTTTTTTTTGAAAAAACAATAAAATAAACTTTTGATTAATTTGATTTATAAAAAGAATTTAACCAAATAACTAGCATCAAAGTGAAAAGGCGGAATTCATCACTAAAAGAAAAGAAATTAAAGCAATAATTAGGAGCTATTTTGCTCAATTGTATGCCAATAAATTTGACAATCTAAGTGAAATGGATGAATATTTGAAAAAATATAAATGGCAGATTAACAGAAGAGGAAATAAAATACTTAAATAAAAACATATATATATATATATATATATATATATATATACACATATATATTTTTTAATTTAGAAACACACATTTTAGGGGAAAAAATCAATGAAATCCCTAAGTAAAAAATTTCCAGGGCTAGATGAACTTATAAGTGAATTCTGCAAAACATTTAAAAAACAATTAATTCCAATACCATATTAAGTTAAAGTATTTGGAAAAATAGATGGAATCCTACCGAATTCCTGTTATGACATAAATATGGTGCTGAAAGCTAAATCAGGAAAAGCCAAAACTGAGAAAGAAAATTATTAACCAATTTCCCTAATGAATATTGATGTAAAAATTTTAAATAAAATATTAGCAAGGAGATTATAGCAGTTTATCACCAGAATAATACACTATGCCCAAGTGGGAGTTATACCGGGAATGCAGGGCTGGTTCAACATTAAGGAATCTATCAGCATAATATATCATATCAATAACAAGACTAACAAAAATAATATTCTTATCTCAATATAAACAACAAAAAAATTTGACCAAATGCAGCACTAATTTTTTTCTTAAAAAAAAAAAGTTAAAGATCATAGGAATAAATGGAACTTTCCTTAAAATAAGTAGTATCTATCTGAAACCATCAGAAAGCACTAGTTGTAATGAAAGAACTAGAAAAAGCCTTTCCAAGAAGCTCAGAGTGAAACAAGATTGTTCATTATCAACACTATTACTCAATATTGTACTAGAAATGTTAGCATTAGCAATAAGAAAAAAAAAAGAAATTGAAGGAATTAGAATAGACAATAAAGAAACAAAAGTATCACTCTTTAAATGATGTGATGGCATACTCAGAGAATCAACTAAAATATTTGGAATAAATGACAACTTTAGCAAAATTGTAGGATATAAAATAAACATTTCTATATGAATGAAACCCAGCAGCAAGAGATAGAAAGAGAAATTCCATTTATAATAACTGTAGACAATACAAAATATTTGAGAGTCTACTTCCCAAAACAAACTTAGGAACTATATGAACACAATTATAAAACACTTTTCACACAAATAAAGTCAGGGCTAAATAATTGGAAAAATTATCAATTGCTCATGGGTAGGCTGAGCTAATATGATAATAACAATTCTACAAATTTACTTTTTCAGTGCCATACCAATGAAATGATGAAAAATTATTTTATAGAGGTAGGAGAAAATAATAATAAGATTCATCTGGAAGAACAAAGGTTAAGAATATCAAGAGAATTAATTGGGGGAAGAATACAAATAAAGGTAGCCTAGGCATTTCAGATCTAGAACAGTATGATAAAGCAGCAATCATTAAAACTATTTCTTAGTGGGCTAAGAAAAAGAGTTGTAAATCAGTGGAATAGATTAGGTACACAAAATACATTAGTCAATGATTATAGTAATCTACTGTTTGATAAACCTAAAGCTTCCAGCTCCTGAAATAAGAACTCATTATTTAATAAAAACTTCTGGGGAAAATGGAAAATAATGTAGCAGAAAACAGGCAATATTTCAAGCCATATACAAAAATACAGTCAAAATGGTTTCCATATCTTTTGACAGGAAAGGAGAATTTATGACCAAACAAGACACAGAAAATGTAACAAAATTCAAAATGAATAATTTTGATTACATTAAATTACAAAGTTTTTGTACAAACAAAACCAATGTAACTAAGATTAGAAGAAAAGCAGAAAGCTGGGGAACGATTTTTCCAGCCAATGTTTCTGATTAAGCCCTCATTTTTCAAATATGTAGAGAACTGAATCAAATTTATAAGAATACAAGTCATTCCCCAATTAATAAATGGTCAAAATACTCAATAAGCAGTTTTCAGATGAAGAAATTGAAGTTATCTATAGACATAAGAAGAAATGCTCTAAATCACAACTGGTTAGAGAAGTACAAATTAAAGTAACTCTGAGGTACAACCTCACTTATCAGATTGGCTAATGTGACAGAAAAGTAAAATGATAAATATTGAAGAAGCTATGGGAAAACTACCACACTAATGCATTGTTGGTAGAGTTCTGAACTGATCCAATCATTCTGGAGAGCAATTTGGAACTATATCCAGAGTCAATCAAATTGTGCATACCTTTTGTTTTTAGCAATACCATGATTAGGTCTGTATCCCAAAGATATCATAAAAAAAAAGAGAAAAACAACGAATATGTAAAAATATATATATATATATTTACAGAAGCTTTTTTTTTTTTTTTTTTTTTTTTTTTTTGTGGTGGCAAAGAATTGGAAATTGAAAAGATGCCCAACAATAGGGAATAGTTTAACAAATTGTGGTAAATGAATGGAATGGAGCACTATTGTGCAATAAGAAATGATGAGTAGGCAGATTTCAGAAAAACCTGGAAAGAGGTTTATAAACTGATGCTGAATGAAGTGATCTCAACCAGGAGAATATCACACACAATAACAGCATTATTGTGTGATGATCAATTATGATTGATTTAGCTTTTCTCAACAATACAATTGTTAAGGGGTGAGAAACCATAACAGTGTTTGAGGGTCCCCAGGCTGGTGTCCCAGGTTTTGGAAAAGAATTTGCAGTCCCAATCTCCAAGTGAGGTTTTGGTAAAAGTGGGTTATTTTCACTGAGCAGCTCTTTCTCTGGATGGGTTAGTTCCTGATTAGGAAGTTAGCAAAGATTTGGGATACTTGGTTTAATTTTATTTAGCTTTTTATGGCCCAAGGCTAGGGAAATTAGGGATTAATTTCCAGGTCAATACTGGGAGTGATTATTCCAGAGACCAAGTGAAAGAGTGGGGAGGAGTTGTCAAGAGATTCAGGGTTTTCTGACCCAGCTCCTCCTCAACAAAGATCAGGGGATCAGAGTCCTTATTATATCACAACAATCCAGGACAATTCTACAAGACTTATGATGGAAAATGCTATCAATCTCTAGAACTATTGGAGCCTGAATGCAGATAAAAATATACTATTTTCACTTTCCGGTTTTTTGTGTCTTTTTCCTTTTGATTTGTTTCTTCTTTTACTACATGACTAATGGAAATATGTTTACATGATAATAGCCTATATTAGATCGCTTGCCATCTGGGGGGGGGGTAGAGAAGAGAGAAGAAAAAATTTGGAACTGAAAATCTTATAAAAAAAATGAATGTTAAAAAGTAACTTTACATGTAATTAGAAAAAAAATATTACTTATCCTCCAAAAAGAAAACCTTAAAAAAAAAGAATAGAGAGAATTAGCAGCTAGAATTTTTTTCTGCTGCTACTCTCAAGAGTATCTAAATTCTAAAAGGGAATCTTTGAAGAATGGATCTTTGGGAGAATGTTAAATATCTTAGAGCTCTGGTAAGGGGCACATTGATAATACAGATCCTGACATACCACTTTTCTTTATATAACTTATGGTATATTCTTCCTTTAGATGTTTCTCTGGGCCTTTAGCGAGAATTAGTTTTCTCTTTAAATCTCTTAGCATCTCATTCAAATGACCTTTATCCATTTATCATATTCCACTTTGCTTTGTTCTTACTTATTTTGTTTCTTAGATTGCAAGTCTCTTGAGGACAGAGTCCCTAGTTTATTTCTATAACTGTCCTCAAGCTAAGAGAAGATAGCTCAGTGTTTAGAGCACCAAACCTAAAGTCAGGAAGATCTGAGTTCAAATGTGAGTCCCAGACATTTACTAGCTCTGAGACTTTGGGGAAGTGACTTAATCCTGGTTGCCTCAGAGAAAGAATTGACAAACTACTTTAGATATCTTTGCCAACAAAACTCCAAATGGGGTCACAAATTGTTGGGTGGAACTGAATAAAACAAATGCAAGCGAACTATCTTGTATGAGAAGTAACATAATGTGATTCTGGTACCTTGGTAACTATGCCTTCTGGAAAAATCTTCCAAGACAGTACTACCCTACCTTAGACTGACTTGGTGGTCCATAGCAAATTGTGTTATCTGAATGAATTTATTCAATGCTTATCTAGTCTCAGATATGGGCAGCCAAGGGGAAAGGTAGTAGAAAGGGAATTTTGGTCTAGGGAATGACTGAATAGAACACCGAATCTTCTTTTTTGGCTAGAAACATCAATACTTTTTTGATTACAGAACCAAGAGCAGATAATAGAAAGGAAATGGGGAAATAAGGGTGTGGTGATAGAGCAGAGGGCTACACAGATAGAAAACATTATCTAGGGTGGGCTAGGCTAGTTTGTACTCCCATAATCTTTCATTGAATAACTCAGCCCTAGGCTGGAAGTTCCACTTAAGTAGAGTAGATTAATTCTTGTAGAGAACTGGAGGCATAGGGTAAAGCTTCAGTGTGTTTCCTTGGTTGTAGTTTTGACTCTTAAAGCTTGTATGACAAAACTAGGGCTATGGTGCACAGATTCTCAATGAGTAAGTGCCTTAGTTCTTGTACTTTATACTTTGTCTTGATGAATTAATTTCATTACTCCTGTACTGCTACTCTACAAAACTCTCCTAAATCTATACATCTTATCTTTTTCTTGAGGAAGAGGAGCAATCCTCCTTCTCCTCCTCCTCCTCTTCTTCCTCTTGTTTCTTGTTCTCCAGATTCCAGGGTTAATGTTCTATCCACTTGGTCACCTAGTTCCCTCCTCAAGTTGTAACCCTGCATCTCTGCTGGCTGGATATTTCCATCTAGATGCTCCATAAAAATCTCAAATTCAACATGTCCAAAATATAATTTTCCATTCTTTCCTGTCAGATGCACTTTTATTTCAAATTTCCCTGTTATTGTCGAGAGAGTTTGTCCCATCTTCCCAGTCATTTAGGCCTGCAATCTAAGTGACTCACTTCACATATCCAATCTGTTGCTATTATTTAACTTCACAAGAACACTTGTTTATATCCCCTTTTCTTCTCTCACATAATCACCATCCTAGTGCCACCTAGCCACCTAGGTGCAAAGAGCACTGAACCTGAAGTCAGAAAGACCATAGTTCCAATATAGCCTCAGATGCTTAACCCTGGACATGTTAGTTAACTTAAATTTGCCTCCAGATCCTTATCTTTAAAATGGGGTTAATACAAGCCCCAGGCACTGTGAGGATAAACTTCAGTGGTTCCCAATTATCTCTAGAATAAATATGAACCTCCCCTGTTTGTCATTTGAAGCTCAAATAATGGCCACTTCTTATCTTTCCAGTTTAACTATAACTCCTTTTCTTCTTATTCTATTATCTAGTTGTTCTAGCCTGCTTGTATTGAGCAGAGGGGTGTTATAGTGCAGTCAAGAGGACCTGAGTTCAAATTTGACCTCAAACATTTACTACAGCTGTGTGACCCCGGACAAGTCAGTTAACCCTGTTTGCCCCAGTTTCCTCATCTGTAAAATGAACTGGAGAAGGAAATGGTTGCCTCAAATGGCAACAGAGCTGGTGAACAACACCAATAACAGCATGCTATTACAAGACCGTGACATTCCATTCTCTATCTTCATGCCTTTGCACTGGTTGTTCTTCATGCCTGAAATACTGTGTTGTTTGGCTTCCTTTAAGACAATTCAGATCCCACCCCTTCTGTAGGAAGAATTCACTAGATTAAATCTTGCCTCCACACTAGAATCTACTCTCTTGAGGGCAGGGATAATTTTTGCCTTTCTTTGTATCTGTGATGCATAAATGCTGCTAAATTTATAGTTCTAAAGGGCAGGTCTCACCATATTATTCCCTTACTGGCTTCATATTACCTATAGGATAAAATGTAAACTCCTTATTCTGGCCTTTAAAGTCTTTTACAATCTGGTTCCACCTATCTTCCAGGTTAATTACACATTATTTCCAGTCATACATTTTATGCCCAAACCAAAATAGTTCATCTGCTATTGCCTGTACACTAGACAAAGAATTAATACATAGAAGTATGTGTAGAATGATTTTTAACCATATTTACATATTTGTGTCTAATAGTAACCATTTTTAGGGGAAATGGAGAGAAAAGAAAAAAACTTACACAACTTTACTATATATTTAAAAGGCATAACAAGTATTATATAATAGATTTGCAGTTTCATGTGTAATCACCTTTTAAAAATAAAATAATTAAAAAAAACTTGTATTAAAAAAACAAATAAACTTGTCTTGTATGGCCTTATCTGACAATAAGCTCCCTAACAGTAGTTAGTAATTGTTTAACTCAAAGTAATTAAATCTCCATTGCCTGGCCCACAATAGGCACTTAATAAATGCTTGTTGATCTGTGACCACGTAGGATTGTCACAGTACAAAGTAAGCTCCTTGAGGGAGGAAATTGTCTTATTATTATTATTTTTTTCTTTTGGAGATAATGATTTCATTAAGTTCATTTATTTATTTTTTTGTTTTGTTTTTGTTTTAATTTTATAATTATAAAAATTTTTTATGACAGTATATATGTATGAGTAATTTTTTTGTTCTTTTTTATTTTTATTTAGAATTTTTTCATAGTATATATGCATGAGTAATTTTTTTTTATAATATTATCCCTTGTATTCATTTTTCCAAATTATTCCCCCCTCCCTCCATTCCCTCCCCCCCATGATAGGCAATCCCATACATTTTACATGTGTTACAATAAAACCTAGATACAATATATGTGTGTAAATCCCATTTTCTTGTTGCATTAAGTTAAGTATTAAGTTCCGAAGATATAAGTAACCTGGGTAGAAAGACAGTAGTGCTAACAATTTACATTCATTTCCCAGTGTTCCTTCTCTGGGTGTAGTTGTTTCTGTCTATCATTGATCAACTGGAAGTGAGTTGGATCTTCTTTATGTTGAAGATATCCACTTCCATCAGAATACATCTTCATACAGCATTGTTATTGAAGTGTACAGCGATCTTCTGGTTCTGTTCATTTCACTCAACATCAGTTCATGTAAGTCTCTCAAAACCTTTCTGAAATCATCCTGCTGATCATTTCTTACAGAGCAATAATATTCCATAACCTTCATATACCATAATTTACCCAACCATTCTCCAACTGATGGACATCCATTCATCTTCCAGTTTCTAGCTACAACAAAAAGGGCTGCCACAAACATTTTGGCACATACAGGTCCCTTTCCCCTCCTCAATATTTCTTTGGGATATAAGCCCAATAGCAGCAATGCTGGATCAAAGGGTATGCACAGTTTGATAACTTTTTGGGCATAATTCCACATTGCTCTCCAGAATGGCCAGATTCTTTCACAGCTCCACCAACAATGTATTAGTATCCCAGTTTTCCCACATCCCCTCCAACATTCATCATTATTTGTTCCTGTCATCTTAGCCAATCTGACAGGTGTGTAGTAGTATCTCAGAGTTGTCTTAATTTGCATTTCTCTGATCAGTAATGATTTGGAACACTCTTTCATATGAGTGGATATAATTTCTTTCTTTTTTTTTTTTATTTAGAATTTTTTTCCACAGTATATATGCATGAGTAATTTTTTTTATAATATTATCCCTTGTATTCATTTTTCCAAATTATCCCTCCCTGAGTGGATATTTCAATTTCATCGTTTGAGAATTGTCTGTTCATATCCTTTGACCATTTATCAATTGGAGAATAGTTTGAGGAAATTGCCTTATTTTTTATCTGCATCTCTAGTGCCTAGCAGCATTTAGGGTTAGTAAATGATTGATTAATCTGTGACTGAAGCAAGCAAACCTCTGATGACTATAATTTTAAAATAAAATAAAGGTAACTTTATAGTATCAGGTGGCATTTAATGGTTCAGGAAAAAATGCAGTCTTGATATTTGACATGCACATCATGTCTATGCAAATTAATTTAAAATGATTTGCTTGTGAGGGGAAAAAACCCGTCAACTCCAGAGAACAAAGCCTGGGAGTTTCAGTCCTCTGAAAAAAGCTGAGCAAACGAATGTCTAACAAGAAAGAACTGAGATGCAAGAAAAGAACCACTGGAATGTTTGTGTCACTCTGGTACAGAAGAGAAGGCTTATTTTGCTCACAAGCCATTTCGTAGGTGGGGAGAAAAGGGGGGGAAAACAGCCAGTGAATGAACAGATCAACAATGTCTTCTAAGGAACAAAAGGAAATATTCTGAAGGAGGGGAGTCTAAAAATAGTTCCATCACTCATTAATTTCCCGACATGTCAGTCATGCTGATTCTCTGTGTGCCCTCAAGGCAACTCCATTTGAATAATTTTTTTTTTTTTTTTTTTAAATAAAAGCAGCAAAACCCCAGCGAAATTCAAAGACTCTATTTCCAGTAAACAACTAAAGCTCCAAATACACAAGAATTCATAGTTAACTGCTACTGGTATGTGACCTACCAAAAAAATCAGCAACAACAAAAACTGTATATGGGAAAGAGCTAGTGCCAGCAGAGGCTGGGAAACCCTCTACATAATGGAGTCAGTCCTACATTGAGGAGTTGGGGGCCTTCTCTGTGGGTGTAAAGCAGCCTCTGAATTATTTATTCTTCTGATATTGGGGCAAGTTTAATTGTCCAGCTCTCTGACTACACTCCTCTACAATCTCTACACTCCTTAAATCCTTCTTATAGTTCTTAGTGTGAAAAATTGTAGGGTGTTGAAGTAAACTAACTCTGAGAATTAGTCAACAATGCTAACAAGCATTCCAGAGATACTAGAGTATTTTAAAATTAGATTCAATGTCCCACAAAATAGAGTAATCTACTGAATCACTATCCAGGCAGGTGGCAACCCCAAAAGGAACCAGGTTCTATTGCTACAGGAAATACTCTGACATGAAATGCCTAGAAAACAATGCAAGTATTAACTCCACTCTGGTTAAAAATCCTTGAGAGGAGAAAAGTTCCCTGAAATCCATGCCTAAAATCTACTTCATTAAGAGCTCTAACACTCCAGCCGAACCTACAACAGATGACTTGATACTGTAAAGAGAGATTAACTTGCCAACTCATACATTAGAAGTGTGCCAAAATAAACTTTGTATGAACTGAACTACTGAAAATTCTCAGCTACAACTTGGTTTTACTTAAACAACAGTCACCTGGCTTGTCCTGCTAATTAAAGAACCTATTTTCAGTAGTCCCACCTAAGGGTTGTTTTTTTTTCATAGCCAGAACCCCAGGAGAGATGAAGGAGATTGCTGAAATCAATGATGGTACTTGATTTATAAAAGACCCATCTCATGAGACTTGACCTTGATGGTTCCGGGTTTTCCACATTATCGATTTCTAAGTCGAGTTGCTCTGCCTCCTGACCTGAAAGATCTATCCTCAAATTCAAAGAATACAGAGAAGTCCTTGGAGGGAATAAATTCAGTCACAGAAAAGGGACAGCTGCAACCCACAAAGAGAAAGATGAAGCACCATTGGCTCTTTTCCCAAATGACCTGCATTCCCATACATCACTGGAAGTAATAATAGTAAGAAGACTATGAATTACACTTTTAGTTAGAATTTTATGTTACTTATTAACTGACCTTCTGACAGGATTGTTGTGAGGAAAGCATTTTGTAACTCTTAGAGTGCTGCATAAAGGAATTATTATTGTTATCTACTCAATATCCCTGAAATTCAAGTAGGTCAGTTTCATCATCTCCATCTTGCAGATGTATAAAATAACATGTGCGTTAATTGCCTGGGGTCAGTGGCAAAAGGAAATTCCTAGGCCAGCCAGTTCTCACCCACCTGGCTTCTTAGTCACAGAGTATTTCCTTATTGACAAAGTGCTTTTCATTTCTATCTCCTCCTTAACAGATGGATATCAGTAAATTATTATTCAATTTCAAATAAGGAGGTTTTTTTTTTTTTTTAAACTGACCTGTATTAACCTCAGTTCATTAGCCTGACATTTAAATGACAGCAAAGAGCAAGAGAGGTAATAGTTTTAGTCTGTCAGAAAATGATTGGGTTGCCTGGGGTTGAGGTGAGTTCCTTTCTGGGTCTCTCTTTCCTGCCTCATTCCATACTGAAAAAAATGCTACCCAAATTGTCCTCCTAATATGTTCATTTTCCTTCATTTTAAATTTATTTTTAGTTCCACACACTCTCCCTTCCTTCGGTCCTCCTCCAGCCATTAAGAAAGCAAGAAAAAAGATACCCATTATGCATTTGAAGTCATGCAAACAAATATTCTTATTTTTTAATACTCATCCTGAATTTTCTATTCTTGCTTCAGAAAGAGAAATTTCAATAACAATTATAATAAAAAAAAACTATGAAACATTTTAAAGTTCACAACATGTTCTTTCCCCCACATATTCCCCCAATCTGAGCTTCCCAACAACCTCTCAAAGTAGGTATTGCATGGATTAAAATACTCTTAACAGATGGGGAAACCAAAATTGAGAAAGATTAAGCAAATTGCAAACTATCATCTATCAAGTGAGCTTCTGCAATGGAAATACACTCTGGTCTTTTGGACTTTATAAGTGGTCCTTTACTCATTACATTAAGCTATTTCTCATTAGTAGGCAGCCTTCTCTCTTAAATTGCTTCTATTTGAGAAGGGTGAGGCTCCACCAGGGATATATCTTGCCTGAGGATTCACCAGGTACAGTCTCACCCCTGAAAGCAAAGCTATTGCCAATGTAGGAAATAAGCAGAAGAAAGGCGATATAACTGCTAAAACCTAGCTAGGATACAAGTGGGTGTGAAAGGAATGGGAGTGGTGGCTAAACCTAAACTAAGATTTTAAAAATGGTAGCTTGAGCAGGAAATGTATAAAATCAAAAGAGAAAACATTCTCTTTGGATGAGCCCAACTCTAGAGGTTGGCAAATTGGAAATCTATTTTTATATAGCTCTTGAGTGAGAACAGTTAAATAAAGATTTGATTTAAGTGAAATTAAAGTATTTAAAAATGTAAAAATCATTCTTAACTCAAAGACTATACTAAAACAGAACCCTTTCCCTCTCCCTACTTTGCCAATCCTTGTAGATTTAACTGCACCTGATGGTTCTGTCCCTTGGCATCTCAACATCCCTGAACTGCCAATCTCTGTTTTTATCTAGACTTTGGGAATTGATCCCTGTTGACTCTAGACCTGGTCTGGTTGTTACTCAATTTTAATTGACTCTTTTGTCTTTCTGTGAACTCCCAACATGGGACACACTTATACTGAATAGCATCTACACTAGGGCCCCAGACAAGAAGGAGTAATACATGTGCATGCAGTGCGTAATTCTTTAATTTTAAAGCCCAGGGTTCTTCACAATTTTTTGTATCATGGACTCTTTTTGCAGACTGAGTACTCTTCTCAATGACTTTAAATGCATAAAATGAAATACACTGGATTATAATGAAATACAGTCACCAAAATATATATTAAAAAAAAAGTCACAGATTCCAGGGTAAGAACCCCTGTTCCAGAGTAATTGCATGTTACCCCCTAGATATCAACATTTTTCAGTGTACTTTGGTGCAGTTTTGCAAATGTCATATATTTATCCTTAAAAAGTTCAGTTCTATATAATTCAGTTCAACAAGAACAACTACCGAGTAAGTATTTTAAAATATGTACCAAATGTTAGGCTTTATAGTGAGTACCCGGATACAAAAACCAGTTCAATGGGCCTTGCCTTCAAACAGTTTACATTTACATGGGGAAGAGATAATGTACATTGTAAATATGTACAGAATATAAAGAACATGAATGTAAGGTAGTTTGGGGAAGAAGAACACTAGAATTTGGGGAAAATGGGAAAGACTTCATATAGAAGGTAATGTTTAAACTGGTTTTGGTTTTTTTTTTAGCAAGCATTTTTTGGGGAAAAAAAATGTTTGAATCAAGCCAGCGATTCTAAGAGATGGAGGCAAGTAGGGAAAGTATGGGATTCAGAATGTAAAAAAGCATGGAGAAGGGAAATGGTGCTCTTTTGTGTGAGGAATGACAAGCAGACCAGTATGGCTGGACCAGAGAGGACAAAGACTAGAGAAATGAAAAAGGAAGAAGGATCCAGGATTCAAAGAGCTTTAAATGTCAGACAGAGGATTTTATATTTGATCCTGGAGGTAATAAGGTGTTGAGTGACAAGGAGGGTGATACGGTCAGACCTGCACTTCAAGTAAAATCACTTTGCCAGCTCTGTCAAGTATGCACTGGCGTAGGGAGAGACTTAAGGCAGGAAGACTAAATCGGAGGCTATTGCAAGACTCCAGGCAAGAAGTGACAAAGGGCAAGAGCCAGGTGACAAAAGATAAACTAGGGTAGTAGCTGAAGTGGACGCATTATGTGACACATTTAGTGCCAAGTAAATTGAGGATGCAAAAGCAGAAAAACAACGTCCTCAAGGAGTTTATAATCTAATTTGGGGGGTTAGAATCGAAGATACCCAAAGAAGCATAAGCTAAACAAGGCCAACTAGATGTCTCTGTCTGGGATGGACTTGCCAACTTGGAATCAGGAAGACCTGAGTTCAAATCCAGCTTCAGAGACTCACTAGCTGTAGTCTGTTAATGCTGTTTACATCAATTCCTTATTCAGTATCTCTTCCAAGAAACCCCTCAATTAGGTCACAAAGAGTTGGAAACTACTGAAAAACTGCTGAACATACAATTAAGGATAATTAAAAGAACTTTTTAATACCCTTTTCTCTACAGGAAGCCTTTTTAGATCCTTTTTAATTTTAATGCTCTCCTGTTGAATATTTCCAATTTATTCTGAACATAGTTTGTTCATAAATAGATGTTTACATATCGTCTCCTTCCATTAGATTGTGAGTTTCTTGAGGGCAGGGACTATCTTATCTTTCTTTGTATCCACTGTGTATGCTTATCACAATGTCTGGCACATAGTAGGTGATTAACAAATGCTTCTGACTGGAATAATTTGTCATACTTTTTAAAAAGGGCTTTCACATTACTGAATTAGATTCTTAACAACAGTGAGGTTAGTGGGGTTTGACCATTTGCTTCTGAGAGATGCAGAGAGAAGACAACCCAGGAATCCAGATACCTAATGCAGAGAGTGTTCTTTTTATTATACTCTGCTATCTCCAGATTAATGCGATATTGGCTTACGGACAATTGTCAATATGTTAAAAATAATCTGATAATAACATGAAGTCCTTTCCTTCCCTTCACACTCTCCTCTTTATCTTTTAACTTTCAAAATTACAAAGTTTTTAGTGTAGTCCTGGAATATCAATGTGTCAGAGTTGTCACCTGGACTTAGTATTATGTAAACCTTATGATTGTGCTCAAGTCACAACCAATACCAAAACCAGAGTGGAGGTTGGTTTTAAAAAAATCTCTCTCATTCTCTTAGTCTCTATCTCTGTATCTCTCTGTCATTCTGTCTCTGTCTGTCTTCCTACCTATCTCAACCTATCTGGGAGATGAGAGAATAGGACTTAAAAATGTCAGTGATTATTGACATACCAAACCACAACAAGGCCATGAATTAGGAAAAAATACCAGGAGATCCTTTAGATCATTATCTTCCTAATGACTTAGTAGTGACAACATGAAGAAATGCTGATGAAACACAGTGATTATCTCTTGCTGAGACCAAATACTGAACCAGTGTTTCCCCATGTCTGAAAACTGGCCTGTTCTACCAACACATCCCCAAGACAAGCCCAACAAGATTACAAATCTCCAGACAGCTGTGATGGAGGACTCAACCACTGAACCACCATCTCTCAAGCTAATCTGCTAAATATGTGTTGCAAGCTATATATTCACTCACTCTTTCCCAGACAGACAAGACAGGCTATTCTTGTATGTGGAAATGATGCTAAAGGACCACGATGTTGTTTAAAGAAGAAAAAAAAAAAAAGGATCTGAAATTATTATGCAGCTGGGTCTTGGTGGAACCTATCAAAAACTGGGAAAATAAATTGCTCTTTAAATACATTTTAAGGCATTGAACTATGGGAGCACTTAAAGGGATTAATAGTTAAGCAAATAAGAAATTTAAATAGTTATTTAGAGATAATCCTATAAGAAGTTTAACCAATCAAGGTAATGTATTAAAAGCCCAGTTTTGCAGGGTGTGACACATTTGTGTGCATTAATGAGGTCAGGCAAAACTCACACTGCTGGATATATTCTTCTACAATAAGGTAGAGATTTTTGATTGGTAAATGCAGTATGCTCAGGTATGCTGATGATAAGGGAGGAGTTGATCTGATATGAAAAATCATAGTGCTTAATATGTAGTTTAAAAAATTTTTTTTCTATTGACATTTTGTCTATCCTCCCTCCTCTTACCCTCTTCTTAGAGGGCCATGCTTTAAAATAAAGAAGAAAAAAGGAAGAAAAAAATGTTCTGCAAAACAATGAAAAAGTTTATGACTTTATTTTTTTTGAGGCAATTGAGTGACTTGTCCAGGGGCCCACAGCTAATAAGTGTTAAATGTCTGACTCCTGGGCCAGTGCTCTATCACTGTGCCATGTAGCTGCCCCCAAAAATCTAACTTCAAATGTAGTAAAGAACATAATTTTCAAAATTGAAGCAGCTGATTTCAAGATAGTAGCAAAAAACCTAAAATCTAAAGGGGTGTCCTAAACAAACTGGGAAATATGAATAGAATGGAATACTATTTTGCCATCAGAAATGAAGAAAGGAATAATTTCAGAGGAAACTGGGAAGATTTCTATGAATTGACAGAATGAAATGAGCAGAACCAGTTTTTTTAAAAAGTGGAAAAATTATAGAGACAAAACAGATTTGAAAGACTTTAGGATTATAATCATAAAAGTTATAAACCAGGAAATAGACTGAAAATGCAGAATAAGACATATTGTTGTATATGCTCAATATAGGAATTTGCAGAATAAGACATATTGTTGTATATGCTCAATATAGGAATTTGTTTTGCTGGACTATGCAAGTGTTATTGGAGTTTTAATTTTTTCACTTTTTTGTGTGTGATGGTGGTGTTCAGTTGGGGAGCCAATGCAATGGGGAAAAAAGAAAAATACTTGTGAACATAAATATTTTTAAAAGGAAAAGGAAAGATTAAAAAAAAAAAGTAGCTGCCCAAGGACAAATTTAATTGAACAAATGACTTAACAGAAGTAAGGAAGATTATAGTGGGCTTTAGGGGTTCTATGATGTGGTCAAGATAAAAAGCAATAAAAAGCAGCTAAGTGCAACAGTAGAAAAAATGCTGGACATGGAATGAGGAAGACCTAAGTTCAAATACTGCTTAAAACACATATTAGCTGTATAATTCTGGACAAATTGCTTAACCTCTCAGCCTCAGTTTCTTCATCTACAAAATGGGATTAATAATAGTACCTGTTTCCCAAGGTTGTAGAGAGTATCAAATTAAATACTCAAAAAAAAAAATCTCAAAGTGCCATATAAATGCTAGCTATAATCATTACTATTATTAATGCTACCTATATCTACCTATCTATCTACATATGTATATATATAAAACCACTAAAACTCCTTGAAAACTTATTTCAGTGAAAGAAACCAAGGTATTAAAATATCTTTGTATGAGTTCTCCAAATCACAAGAAAGCATACAAGCTAGAAACCAAAATGCTTGCTTTCCCTGAGGTAAGCCCACTACTTCTACAGAATCAGAGACTTAATTGGACCCCAACAACAATCTATATCTTGAAGATAAGAAGTTAGGTCTTGAATTCCTAACCTCTCTACTCACCAAGGTTAGTTTGTATAAAGCTACAAAATACAACAGATAGAGACCATTAGTTTTTTCCTTCTTGAATGGGCAGTCTGTCCACTGTCTGTAGAACCTAAGCTATTACTTGGGACTTGCCAAGACATACTGAACCAGTACTTTTCTCTTTGCTGAAAATCTGCACTTCTACATTTCATTATTTTCACTCTCCTCATCTTCAGAACACAAATCTTTTTTTTTTCTTTTTGAGCTCCCAAGAGAGTCTCTAATGCCACAGTTCTCAAACTCCTTCTCCCCATGAGAGTCCTCATGAAGCCTGTGTCTTTTGAAACCAGGGTGGGATATTTCTCATGTTTCTTGTGTTTCTGCTACCTGGGATACCACTGACCCTATCCTCCTTCCATCTGCTAGGGATTCATGTTTCCAGGTATGCAGATAGCTTCTGGGATGATTTTTGAATGTTCTAAAGTTCTGTGCTTTTTGAATTTCCTAAAACATTTGTTTTAGTTGTAGAAAAAGTAAAACAGGAATTGCTCAGAGGGGAGGAAGAGTAAGTCACAGGGTATATCACTATGGAACAACTATTGAAATATGGCTCATTGGTGCCATGAAACAATTATTCAGGTACCTTGTAATGAATTTTTTAAATAATCTGAATTTCTTTCACTCAAAGCAAAGGAAGGTGGGGCAGGGAATAATCACATTATGATTTGTATCTGAATACACATATTGTATCATTTTGTCTCTTTTTAAAGATATAATAAGTCATTTCCAGGAAATAAAGAATATAAAACTGAAGTTAGTAAACAAAAGATTAATGTGCACAAGAAACAGATCAGATCTCAGGTACTATCTATCCATTCTACATCAAGGTCTTATAAGGAAGAATAGAAATGAAAAGTCAGTATATGATACCCAACCAAAGAAGTTTGCTCTGTTTCCATAAGCTGAGTTTTCTTAGGCTTATGCCCCTGAAGTAGGGTGTAGTAACGAGGAGCCATACAAGCTGAAGGTTATGTAACTTTGTCCTAAGATCTATGATTAACACAATGACCAACTGTAATTCCATTGGGTTTATAATGGGCTCAATATAAAGAACAAGACACACTTTTTTTGCACCTTTATCCAAAGTAAAGATTTGTTTTGCTCAATTCTGCAATTTTTATTTTAACAAAACAAAAACAGTTTTGGTTTTCTTTCTTGATAAGGACATATAGAAGAGCTTATTAAATGGAGAAAAAAATTTTAATTCAGAAGAGAAAATAAATAAAAGGTTATATACCCTTGTACCATTGCATAATAATGGCAAAACCTTTGAACAGGTTTTTAAAAAAGGGATTTTTAGGTGACAAAACAAGATACCAGTCAAAAGAAGAAAAAACCACAAGATCTGGAATAAAGCAGTGGTAACAATGGGGTTTTGCACTCACCTGTGCACATATCTGATGCATGACGTGACCAAACTCATGGAAGTAGGTCCTCACCTCATCATGCCTTAGGAGGGAGGGACGGCCTGCAACAGGCTGGGAGAAATTTACTACCAAGGCAGCCACGGACATCATTCGGCTACCATCAGGTAGGAGACAGCCTGGCTGAAGGCCGAAGCAAGCTGCATGGCCATACTTTCCTTCCCTGAATTAAAGAGACACAGAAACACATAAACAGATTAAGTGCCTGTGATGTACAGATTGAGCACTTATACAAACAAGGGTCAGCCACCATAGCATACCATAGGAAATGGAGAGTAGTAAAATATGGATATGGTTCTTACTATACTTCATTTGCTTTGTAGAAAACAAGGTAGCTTGTGATTTTTGCTTAAGTAGGTTTTTTTTTAATAATTTATTTTCTAATGACATATAAAGATAATTTTTAACATTAATTAAAAAAAATTTTTTGAACTTCAAATTTTCTCCCTCCCTCTCTCCTCTATTCTTTCCTTAAAAGGTTATAGGTTAAATAGGTTATACATATATAATTATGTAAAATATATTTTCATAGTAATCATAAAAGAAACAATCCAAAAGGAAAAGAAAAAAACATGAAAAAAATAAAGTGAAAATAGTATGTTTTGATCTGCACTCAGATTGTAAAAGTATTAAAAACACAGCCTTGAAGTTATATAATCAAGACTCCCTTTATTGGGGAATATGACTCTTTGAAAATTATTCCTGTCCTGGCACATTTGACCACCCAAATTACTTTAATAACATCCTTGTCATTTCTGAGGAGGGCACCAATTCAGTTTTTGTACTTAGTACAAAGGTAAAAAAGCCAATTTGAAGTCAAAGTAAGTTTTCATTTTATACAAATGGTTGTTTCTTCTCATAAGACTGGGAACCAATTCTAGGCTAAACCACAAACAATTCAATTCTTCCTTTCTTCAAAAAGGGAAAAATTCATACTACCAAAAGTAGTCAATTTACAAATAGGACTGTTTTGTCTGAAACAGAATACTCTGCCTTGAATTGGAAAGAGGCAATACCATATAAACTCACCTCTCCTTGGAGAGAAATTGTATCAAGAATGGTAGCTTCAAAGCTATAGATCACCTAATGAAGGCTATGGGACTTGCTTTATTCCTTTCAAATTTGTGTGTTTTGGTTTTTTTTTTTTTTTTCCCTTTGCTTTGCTCTTTCCTTTCTAGTATCTCCCATAATTTTCTGGCTCTTACCTGCTGAAGCTGCTACAGTTAACAAGGAATTAGTATGTCTTGAATTTATTCTGAGTGTTTTTTATTTAGAAAATCTATGTCATATAGAATCCCTATTTTAGTGTTTACTCCCAAACTTTCTACATTCCCACAAAAGATAATTACAGTCATAGTTAAGGACAGACTTCAGAAAAGTGTGGTAAGGGCCTATTCTCTGAGACTCCAATTCAATTAAAGTCAATTCAATAAACTAATAAGGTGCCTACAGCATATAAAGTACTATGCTGGCTGCTAAGGAGCTGAAGAGGAAAAAAAATAAATAAACCGTGGCCTCAAGGATCCCATGCCTACTGAATGCTGATAAATATGATGTCTATGACTAATGCAAAGGAGAACTTCAACCAAAAGGGACTAAGACTAATATTCAATGATAATAGTGATCTAATGTTTGATAAACTCAAAGATTCCAGCTTTAGGGATAAGTACTCACTATCTGACAGAAATTCCTGGGAAAACTGGAGAATAGTATGTCAGAAAATAGGCATAGACCAATATCTAACACTCTATACCAAGATAAGGTCAAAATGGATTCATGATTTAGACAGAAAGGATGATATTATAAGCAAATTAGGAGAACAAGAGGTAGTCTCAGATCTGTGAAGAAGGGAGACATTTATGGGGAAAGAACTAAAGAACATTATAAATGTAAAATGGATGACTTTGATTATATCAAATTAAAAAGGTTTTGTACACACAAAACCAATGCAGTCAAAATTAGAAGGCAAGCAGAAAACTGGGAAAAATACTTTTATATCCAGTGTTTCTGATAAAAGCGTCATATCTAAAATATATAGAGAATCAACTAAAATTTATGAGAATGTGAATTGATAAATGGTCAAAGAATGTGAATAATTTTCAGATAAAGAAATTAAAGCCATTTCTAATCATATAAAAATATAAATCATTATTGATTAGAGAAATGCAAACTAAGACAACTCTGGGGTACCACTTCACACCTCTCAGATTGGCTAAGATGACAGAAAAAGATAAAGATAAATATTGGAGGGGATGTGGGAAAACTGGGACATTAATTAATGGTGGTGAAGTTGTGAACTGATCTAACCCCTCTGGAGAACAATTTGGAACTGTGCATATCCTTTGATCCAGCAGTGTCACTACTGGGTCTGTATCCCACAGAAGTCATAATAGAGGAAAAAGACCCACATGTACAAAAAATATTTCTGGCAGCTCTTGTTCTAGTGGTAAGGTATTGGAAATTGAGTGGATGTCCATCAGTTGGGGAATGCCTTAATAAGTTACAGTAAATGAATGTTATGGAACATTATTGTTTTATAAGAAATGATGAGCAGGTTGATTTCAGAAAAGCCTCTAGAAAGACTTACATAAACTGATGCTAAATGAAGTGAATAGAATTTAAAAAAAAAAAATTCTACACAATAATAGCAAGGTTATACAAGGATCAACTGTGACTATACAAAGATCAACTGTGATGGACTTGGTTCTTTTAAGCAATGTAGTGATTCAAGATAATTCCAATAAACTTGGGATGGAAAATGCCAACTACATCCAGAGAGAGAATTATGGAGACTGAATGTAGATCAAAACATAGTATTTTCATCTTTTGTTGTTTGTTTCATTATTTTTTTTCCTTTCTCAAATCTTTTGATTTGATTTTTCTTACACATGACAAATATGGAAATATGTTTAGAAGAATGGCACATGTTTAGCCTATATTGGATTGCTTGTTGTCTTGGGAAGGGAGAAGGAAGGGTGGGAAGGAAAAAAATTTAGAACACAAAATTTTACAAAAATGAATGTTCAAAACTATCTTTACATGTATTTGGAAAAAAAAGTATTCTAAGAATACTTAAGGAAGGATAACTCACTTTCAGCTAAGGTTATATACATCAGGGCAGATTTCATGGAGAAAGGAGATAGGCCCAAAATTTAGTCTTAAAGGGAGAGGAGGATTTAAAGGGGGGGAAAAAAAGTGTTTTCTATACATAGGAAATGGCCTAATGTGAAGACACATGGATGTGGGACAGTATGGGATGAGATCTGACAACAGCTGGTAGACAATTTTGTCTGAAATGTAGAGATTGTGAAGGGGAGTAGTGTGAAATAAAGGTAGGTTGGAGCCAGATTGTGGAAAACCTTAAATGCTAGGCTAAGAAGTTATATTGAGTGTATCTTGGAAGACATATAGGAGAGTGAGGGAGATTTGCAGGCAAAAATAATTACTCCTGAATCTGGAAAGGGACCTGAGTAAGAATTCTGATAACTATCACTGTGGTCTACATGTTCCTTGGTACTTCTCATTTTAAATAAGCATTTTAATGATTTTATTTTAAGCAACAGAATTGCATAGAATAGCTAAAGCTCACATTGGGACACTAGTTGAACTATAACAATATTGATATGGTCACCCAGGTGCCACTAAATGCACCATATAACTACTCATCCTCTTACTCAGCAACTATGAGAAATCATTTAGGTAATTTCTGCCTGGGGATACTGTGTTTTCTTTTGCTGTAGCAAAACTGAGGACTGAAACTGACCTCCTATGGCTTTTACAGACATTTTTTTTTTAAATTTTTTATTTTATTTTATAATTATAACATTTTTTTGACAGTACATATGCATGGGTAATTTTTTACAACATTATCCCTTGCACTTACTTCTATTCAGATTTTTTCCCTTCCTCCCCCAACCCCCTCCCCCAGATGGCAAGCAGTCTTATATATGTTAAATATATTACAGTATATTCTAGATACAATATATGTGTGTAGAACCGAATTTTTTTGTTGCACAGGAAGAATTGGATTCAGAAGGTAAAAATAACAGTTTACATTCATTTCCCAGTGTTCCTTTTCTGGATGTAGCTGGTTCTGTCCATCATTAATCAATTGGAATTGGATTAGCTCCTCTCTATGTTGAAGAAATCCACTTCCATCAGCATACATCCTCGTACAGTATCATTGTTGAAGTGTATAGTGATCTTCTGGTTCTGCTCGTTTCACTTAGCATCAGTTGATGTAAGTCTCTCCAAGCCTCTCTGTATTTCTCCTGTTGGTCATTTCTTATAGAACAATAATATTCCATAACATTCATATACCATAGTTTACCCAACCATTCTCCAATTGATGGACATCCATTCATCTTCCAGCTTCTAGCCACTATGAAAAGGGCTGCCACAAACATTTTGGCACATACAGGTCCCTTTCCCTTCTTTAGTATTTCCTTGGGATATAAGCCCAGTAGTAGTATGGCTGGGTCAAAGGGTATGCACATTTTGATAACTTTTTGGGCATAATTCCAGATTGCTCTCCAGAATGGTTGGATTCTTTCACAACTCCACCAACAATGCATCAGTGTCCCAGTTTTCCCACAGCCCCTCCAACATTCATCGTTATTTGTTCCTGTCATCTTAGCCAATCTGACAGGTGTGTAATGATACCTCAGAGTTGTCTTAATTTGCATTTCTCTGATCAATAGTGATTTGGAACACTCTTTCATATGAGTGGAAATAGTTTTAATTTCATCATCTGAAAATTGTCTGTTCATATCCTTTGACCATTTATCAATTGGAGAATGGCTTGATTTCTTATAAATTAAAGTCAATTCTCTGTATATTTTGGAGATGAGGCCTTTATCAGAACCTTTAACTGTAAAAATTTTTTCCCAATTTGTTACTTCCCTTCTAATCTTGTTTGCATTAGTTTTGTTTGTGCAGAAACTTTTTAATCTGATGTAATCAAAATGTTCTATTTTGTGATCAATAATGGTCTCTAGTTCTCCCTTGGACACAAACTCCTTCCTCCTCCACAAGTCTGAGAGGTAAACCATCCCATGTTCCTCCAATTTATTTATGATTTCATTCTTTATGCCTAAATCTTGGACCCATTTTGATCTAATCTTAGTATGTGGTGTTAAATGTGGGTCCATGCCTAGTTTCTGCCATACTAATTTCCAGTTTTCCCAACAGTTTTTGTCAAATAATGAATTCTTATCCCAAAATTTGGGATCTTTGGGTTTGTCAAACACTAGATTGCTATTTTTATTCACTATCTTGCCCTGTGAACCTAACCTATGCCACTGATCAACTAGTCTATTTCTTAGCCAATACCAAATGGTTTTGGTGATTGTTGCTTTATAATATAGCTTTAAATCAGGTATACTTAGACCACCTTCCTCTGACTTTTTTTTCATTAGTTCCCTTGCAATTCTCGACCTTTTATTCTTCCATATGAATTTTGTTGTTATTTTTTCTAGGTCATTAAAATAGTTTCTTGGGAGTCTGATTGGTATAGCACTAAATAAATAGATTAGTTTGGGGAGTATTGTCATCTTTATTATATTCGCTCGGCCTATCCAAGAACACTGAATGTCTTTCCAATTATTTAAATCTGACTTTATTTTTGTGGTAAGTGTTTTGTAATTTTGCTCATATAATTCCTGACTCTCCTTTGGTAGATATATTCCCAAATATTTTATACTATCGACTGTTATTTTGAATGGAATTTCTCTTTGTATCTCTTGCTGTTGGATTGTGTTGGTAATGTATAAAAATCCTGAGGATTTATGTGGATTTATTTTGTATCCTGCGACTTTGCTAAAATTCTGAATTATTTCTAATAGCTTTTTAGCAGAGTCTTTGGGGTTCTCTAAGTATACCATCATGTCATCTTTTACAGACATTTTTAAGGAATGGGAAAGAGATTCAGAAGAACAGATCAGATTTAACACCTATTGCTATGTAGCACCTCATGTTGAGAATGAAGTTGATAGGATTAATTCCAGAATGGAGAGGAGTGGACCCTCAACAATGTGAATTCTAAATAACCAAAGGCAAAGAATTATTATCAAATATAAGGCTAACAAAGTGAGGAGTGATTTATAGAATTACCTTGGGTATAGGTCCAAGTAAAACTGTCCTAACACTTCTTCAGTTGCTTTATCTTTTACCGTATAGAGAGTAACACTTTCATTCCAGACGTGTGCATCTGTGACTTGCTCAAATGAAAGGCTCAGCACCTCTTGGTAAATGTTCAGAAGACCTTCAGTGACCACTTCCATTGGGAAGTATTCTTTGAGCTTCTCTTGGTTGATGGAATACTTGAGTTCTTCTGCCTGTGTCATGTAGTAATGCAAATCCCATGCATTGATTTTTCCATCATATTCAAACCCTTTTTCCTCACATTCTTTTTTCTTTAAATTCAGAATGAATTCTCTCTCTTCTTCACCCAAAGGTTTTAGTTTCTGGCTTAAGTCATCTGTAATGGCAATGAAGATGGTTAATATTTTGTTTTTTTCAGTGGGGGAATTCATTCATTTAATAAGAATTTATTAAAAATTTATTATATTTATTATATGCCAGGTACCATGCTAGAGAATGTAAGGTGTGTATTTCTAATGTTTTCTAAAAAAAATTTTTAACACAATATCTTCTTTAAAAACAAAACAAAACTTTGAAGGGGGATGTTTTTGTCTACATCATAGTCACTTATAGAAGAAATTCCTCTTCTCCCAATCCCTTCAGATTGAACCCTATCTCATAATAAGGAAGAAGGATTAACCAAAAATTGACTACATGTGACAACGTATTTCTATAACATTCTACCTTTGTAGCTCTTTGTCTTTTTGATGTGAAAAGGATGGCATATTTTACCATTGGTTCTCAGGAATGACCACCATTTTTCTTTTTCTTTTTTACTCTCTAGAGATTTTTAGAGATTAAAAAAAATTATACTGTTATAGTCATTGTGTCGTATCTCTTTGATTCTACTTATGTCATTTCACATCAGTTTCCTTTGCATCAAACTTCCTTTGCTTCTCTGAATTTCTTATAGTAGTCATTTCTTCCCTAATAATAATACATTGCACTGATATATCATGATGTATAGCTCAGCCATTCCAAAACTGGACATTCATCTTGTTTTTGATCCTTTGCAACAAGAGTTACTGCTATGAATATTTTGTAATAACAGATCTTTTTTTTTCTTTTTCCTACCTGTCTTCCTTGGGAATATGTTCAAGTGCTAGACTAAAAGTAGTCTTAGTCACTTAGCTAGACAGTCACTTTTCTTGAATGATGTCAAATTGATATTCATAACAGTTAGATCATTTCACTGTTTGACCAGCAGATTCCTGTTTTAGCACAGCCTCTTCAGCAGCAACTACTTCTGTTTTTTTGTTTTTTTTTTCCCTTTGCAGGGGAGGGGGACATCATCATCTTTGTTTTTAATCTCCATTTTTCTTACTGTGGGTAAGATGCATGCTTTCAAGTGATTATTTATATCTTCAAATTCTTTTGATCATTGTTCATATCCTTTGGCCACTTACCTACTGAGGAATCAAAGCATCTTCCTGCATAGACATGCTCAGTAAACATTTGCTGAATGAATTCACTGTGGGGTTTTGTAAGAGCAATGCTAATTTCCTCTCCCACAAAGTTTCTGTGGCTTCTTTCACTGTGGTACATTTTGTACCAACAAAACCTTAAGTAGATGATATGCTTTTTCTCACATGGACAGTCTGGCTAGAATTGATTCAGAGGAAATTTTAAGTTTCTAATGTCATGATTTAAGGAACCAAGAAGTACAGAAACCAGATTCACAGATATGTTTTTCTCCTAGAGAAGGCTCATATCTTTCATGAAGCTAGAGGAAGAGAATATATAAATATAATTTGAATTGTTTGGTCGATCTTATCTGCAAAAGTACAACTTATAAGGCAGGTGGCATTAGGCCTATCATTAAGTCATCTTTATGAGGGGTTAATAGTGAGACATAGCAATTCCATGCTATAGATGAGCAAAATTGCCCAAAGAAACATAATAAAGAAGTAGCGGATTTGGGATTTGAATCTAGCTCTCTTTCCATTGTATCATTTGCTAGTATGAATATTTTGACTAGGAATACCAAAGATAGAATTTTAATGTAGAGAGAACACAACAAAAATTCAAAAGTAAATATTACAAAATTACAAAGATTAAGTAGGGCTTGATTAAAGAAATGTGATAAGATACCTACAATTGCTCCTTTGTGGAGTGGAAGGATTAAAGGTTACATATTCTGCAGATTTTTGGACTTTTTCTAACTCTTTTCTTATCAATCAGTTATGATTTTTTTTTCCTTCTTTAAAAAAATACTTTTTGTTATATGGGTTGGTTCTCTGGGAGGAGGAGAGAGAGATTTATATGGGATACTATGCTAATGTAAGAAACTGGAAACAGAAACAAAAAATTATTTTTAAAAAAGTGGTTTAAAAGGAAAATTATAATAATCTCAAAATAAGAACAATTCTATACTACAGGCTAGTTGTAAACAAATAGAATTTGTATATAGTATCTGCCATCCCTCAGTTAAAGGGGAAACAGAATGGGAATAAATATAAATGTTCCTCTGGAATCTGTCAAAAGGATGATGAGAAAAAGATGACATGAAGTCCACAACTAAGTGACATCAGCTGACAAAGCTATGAATTTCTTTTTTCTTTTTTTTTTCCCTGAGGCTGGGGTTAAGTAACTTGCCCAGGGTCACACAGCTAGGAAGTGTTAAGTGTCTGAGACCAGATTTGAACTTGGGTCCTCCTGAATTCAAGGTTGGTGCTCTATCCACTGAGCCACCTAGCTGTCCCCAAAGCTATGAATTTCAAAGACAGAACATAAGAAACTTATATAAACCAGATGTGAATATACTAAGTAAATAGTTTTCATATTAGAAACACTGTGACATATTCCCTTGAACATTTAATATTTATTTGCTAACTGGTATCAATGGTTTGGCAGTTCATTTGTGCACTGACTGCTAGGCCCAGAGTCAAGAAAACTCATCTCCCTGGGGTTAAGTCTAGTCAGATACTTATTAGTAATGTGACCTTGGATAAGTCACTTAACCCTGTTTGCCTTAATTTCTTTATCTGTAGAATGAACTGGAGAAGGAAATGGCAAGCCATTGTAATATCTTTGACAAAGACAAATAGGATCACAAAAAGTTGACACTATCAAAAAAAGACCAAACAATAAACCAATGGTTTAGAAAGATGTTAAAAAACTTTTATCTATAAGTACCTTGTCTCCATTTTCCAGTATATTGCTGTGCATCTCCCAGAAATTTTCAGTTTTTGCTAATCTTGATAGCAGTGAATGAAAGATACGTAGTAACATTCTAGTTGGGATTTTAAAGATCTTATTAAAAATTACTACAAAAACAAATATGACCCTAAAAACAACAGATAAAATGGAGTTCTTATACTTGTTCAGGGCTGGCACCTTCTACAGTACTCCTGTACTGCAAAGAGCCAAAGAAAGAGGAAGTAAAGAGAAAGATTCCATGGTTTATAAACTAGAACCCACCTAAAAAGTCAGCAACACAGCTTGTACTCTTGGCAGTGTTAAGTTCTAGTACAAAATCAGCATGAGTGCTATAGCCAAGTAGTTTTGCTACTTTGGCTCGTAGTGGAAGTAGCTGTTGCAGAATTTTAGTGTTTTCCTGAAAACCGAAAAACAAATAAAGATAATCATTAGCAAAAGACAGACTTTTAAAAAGGGAAGAATTATTTTTATTATATTTTGTAGTAGTAAGAAGTAATAAACTTTTTTTAATAATAGACTTTTTAATAAGTATTTTTATATATAATTTTTAAATAAGTAATAGACTTTTTAAAAGAAGTAATAGACTTTTTTAAATAAGTGGTTCATTGAGAATGCTATAATTTGAATAACATTTATTAGGTAAAATTATTAGGTAGAAGGATAGAGTTGGAAAGATATTGGAATTTCTCAGAGATGAACTATGATCCTAGGGGAGGGGGAAAAAAAGCTAGATGTGTTTATATTGGTTTTATAAGTATAGTTTTATAAGTATAGCCATGTCATCAATGGCAATCACATCCCAGATGGCAGCTTTGGAATTTATATAACTTAAGCACTTCTACTATGACTGCATGAAATAGGAACCATGAACAAGGTTTGAAAGCACATGATAACTTCCAACTGTTTTCATCCTTACTTTTACTTTTAAGATACCTTTAGGATCATTTGTATATAGTCAAAACATTCACAAGGAACATTTTTTGAAAAACTTGAAAATAAACAATAAAGCTAGAGTACCTTAAAAATTGTCATAATCCTAGCTTATCTCCCCTTTCAACCTGAAATAGTGAGGTTTGACTGAAGGCTGAGATTTGAATTTGCTAGCTAGCTAAATAGTATACCTCGATTTAAGTAATACTTTTCATTTGTTAAAATTATAATCTTAATTTCCACTTGAAGCCATAAATAACATAGGATTCAACTTTGAATTTTAATTTTGACTTATTAAATTTCCATGACCATAGGCAGATGATTTCATCTTTTTGCATTTAAATTGGAAAATGTGAATAATAATACAAAGCCCAATTTATATGATTGTTTAAAGTTTAACAAATGGATGTCTTCAAGGTATTTTCAGAGCTGTTTACATTTTCAAAAGGCTAAACATTATTATGGAACCAATATTAAATCATGTCAGAGACCATTTTACATCTTATTGAAAGCATGCACAATTATTGCTGTCATAAACCTCCTGCCTTTTTTGCAAGATAATGATGCCATTATAATAATTTGTACTTGCATAGAATTTTCCAAAGAGCTCAAAGAGCATGTAGAAATTCCATACTATTTACAGAGATTTATAAGAATGCAAAGACAGATGACAGTATCTCCATTTTTTTGATTCAGAAAATTTAAGCACAGAAAAATAACACATTGGCTATATAATCATACAATGATTTGTGGTAGAAGCAGAAATTCTGAGCTCAGTTCAAATCTAGTGCTCTCTTTAGTGCTTGATAATGTTCATTCAACTTGTGTTTACTTTCTGGCAGTTGACAGTTCTTCCATAACAAACCCAAAGAGCTGAAGTTTGTAAGTGTTTCATGAGCGTATTTCATGAGCAATGTAAAGAACCTCTTTCGACTGTGGGAACTGAGTGTGTACCACAACATAGCATTTTCATTCTTTTTGTTGTTGTTTGCTTGCATTTTGTTTTCTTTCTCATTTTTTTCCCTTTTTGATTTGATTTTTCTTGTGCAGGAAAATAATTGTATAAATATGTATACATATACTGGATTTAACATATATTTTAACATATTTAGCAAATATTGGATTACTTGCCATGTAGAGGAGGTGGTAGGGGAAAGGAGGAGAAAATTTGGAACATAAGGTTTTGCAAAGGTCAATGTTGAAAAATTATCCATGCATATATTTTGAAAATAAAAATCTTTAATAAAAATAAAATAACCTCTCTGAGAGAACAAGTAATAAAAGATGAACACTAGTGATGGCCAGGGAGCCCAGGTATATTGGAGACATCCTATGATGTGTAATGATAAAGGAGAAGTAGACAAAGTGATGGATTTGGAATCAGAGAACCTGACTTCAAATCTTGACTCTGCCATTTATTACCAGTATGTTTCATCAGTCACTTTATACAGCTGTGTTTCTCCAGTGTAAAACACAGGAGTTGGGTCATTTCTCCAGGGTAAAACAAAGAGGTTGGACCATAAATAGTACTGAAAATCTCTTTTATCTCTAAATTTATGATCCTAAGAGTTCATTAGCCAAGCTGATGGAATATACAACTAAAAGAATGATTTTGTAAATAGGAGGAGGATCACAAAAGACTGATTAGCATAACAAATGCTATATATATAAAAAGTAAAACACCTGGAAATTTGAATAAAGATTGGAATGAATACTCTTGAAATTTTTAATTCTAGTTTTGAGTAGATAACTTAGGAAAGATTTCAATAGAGAATCAATATTTGTAAATAATTCTTCTCCAACATGTTACCAGGTCACTTAATATGTTCTACTGTGTGTCTTCCGATAGATGAGTTGTTCAGTCATTTTTTTTTTTTTTTTAAATAACAAATGAGAAAAGCTAAAGGCTTTCATGGGATAGGGATGAGGAACAATAAGATGAGTTCTTCCTAAGTGGCATAAAGCAACTATAGGGAAAGAAAGTAAGTGGTGGAGTTTGACTAATAGGTCAACAATCTTAGGGAAGAACTAAGCACTAAAGAGGTCTAAATTTTTAAGCTTACGTCATTTTCAGTCATGTCTAACTCCTTATATAACTCCCACTTGGGGTTTTCTTGACAAAGATACTAGAGTGTTCTGCCATTTCTTTCTCTAGCTCCTTTTAACAAATAGATGTCTTCAAGGTATTTTCAAAGTGGTTTACATTTTCAAAGGGATAAACATGATCATTATGGAACCAAGTAAATCATGTCAGAAACTATTTTACATCTTAGTGTCAGCATGAAAAAACTGAGGCAAACAGGACTTGCCCAGAGTCACCAGCTATTGTCTCATTAGATATAAATACAGCATATATAATGGAAAATCACCAAAAAGAAAGAGTTTACAGTCTTTATAGGGTATCATTGTCTTGTGCAAACAACCATATATCTTTGTGCATATGAGTATATGGTATTCACTTTCTGTCATATCAAGTTTTCATGTTTTTGCAATATCATACTTAAAAGGTATGCTTAAAATTATCTTAGCTATTGAATTTCTTTTATATATGTTTAATTTAGCTAGCTGATTAGGAGAGAAATAACTTATCCTAGAACTTTAGTCATTCATTGTAATATAGGGGTTTTAATCCAGAGTTAATAGATTGTAAATTTGGATGAGATATAAATTACATCTTTGTTTACACTAAACTCTGAAATTTAGCATTTTCTTCATGAACAGATGTAGGCAATAAACAACAGAAATATTATCAATATCTGTGACTTTGCCATCAATACAAATCACAGATATTTTCATATTCTATTATAATTATTGAAGATATCTTGAAATATCATATATATTCATCATTACTTTGAAATCACTGATTACTATACTTGTCTCTGGATCACATATGATTGTAATCTTATTGCCTTTAGACTATTTCAATAGAATTTATTTCCTCTATAATTTTATGTATTTTATTTTTTTGCATTTAAAAATATTATTCTGAGAAAACGTCAATAGAATTCACCAACTTGCCAAAGGGATCCATTATGTTAAGGATTCTTGTTCAAATACTATCTTGGTTCCTAAAGGAACCTGGGATAGGTATAATTTTTACTCAAGAATTTTTTTCCCTTCTCCCAAAGATCAGGTGGGAATTAGCTCCAGGAAATATTAGTAGGAATCAATCTGAAGGGGATGGTTTATAATTATCTGCTCTTTCCCTTCATCTTGAAGATGAATCAGAGGAAATCCTAGAGATAAAACTGGGAGAAAGAGAAATACAAATAGTTGCAAGAACCTTAGTGGTAGGATTTGAGTGGGGAACGAGACTGCTTTTTATTCAGGCTTGACTCTCACTGAGACTTGGTCTTTCTATCCCCTTTCTAATCTATTTCATCCAATATGCTCTTCTGCTTCCTAAAATCTTCTGTTTTATAATACTAGATTTTTTTGCAGGATCTATGATTTAATCATTGTAGGGAAGTCCTGGTGAGGAAATGCACTCTATTAGTATAGGTTTACAGGCTTCCAGAGTGCCTTGCCCTGGTTAAGTGACTTGCCTAGAATTGAATCTGGGTCCTTCTGACCTCAAAGCCACCCTGTTATCCATTGCACTACATTGCCTCTCATAGAAAATGCTGTATGCACCAAAGTTAGAGATTTTGGTGAAATAGCTTAAACTCTTTTTGGAATAATAATAACACTATTACATAAATAAAATGAAGAAATGAATACTTATTAAGATGAATTAACTAGATTTTAAAAGTAGAAACAAGTCTTCCAATGCTGTGTATTATATTAACATTTCCAGTCAACGGTATCTGTACTTTGGGCTTAAATAGAAGTGAATTTGATCTAACTGACAAATATGTTCACTGCTTCCCAGAACTTAAGGCTGAAATTTATCAGAAAATATAAAATGACTGTTCATTGCTACTTATCAAGATGACTAAAACCCAATATATTTTAAAGGAACCATCTATAAACAAAACTTCATATTCAGAACGCCTGGATATAATTTTTAAAGCTAAAATCTTATAACCTCCCTCCTAACACAGATTAGAGTGACTTCTGCAATGGAAAGTATTTTCTAAATATAGACTCAGAAAAACAACCTCATATCTTTGATAGAAAAGTTTCTTCAGATATGTGAATTATAAAAATTGTCAGCCGAGGGTACATTTGAGCAACTTGGCAATTACTCCTGAAAACTAGTTTGATAAGGTTGATAAAGAAAGCAGACAGATGTTCTATTCAAAGGAAAATAGATCCAAATGATTACACAGTAGATTTTAGGACAGACTTAGAAGCCTGACCTTTTGAAGGTACAGTTTGTTCCATTCACATCAAAAAAATATAGACTGAAGTAACATAAATAAAATTTCCCAGAATGCTAACACCAACTAAGTTTTCTTCTCTCTCTGTTTCTAGCTTTATCCCTCTATTTCCCACCCCCACCCCCTTTTCTTTCTCAGTTTCTTTATATCTATTCCCTAATGGAGGAGTCATCAGGAAATAAAAAAGCCAGAGTTGAGTCAGCTAATTAGAATAAAAAAGCATGAATCATGCCCAAATTGGAAAATACATCTATAAAAGTTTATTGCAATTCTGATCAAGAAAATAAACCCCTTTCCTTATCATTTGTGAGTCGAACAGGATAAATGTAAACATTTATCATACCTCTTTGCATCTTGTATTAAAAGCCATTTCCATCTTCCTTCTGGTTTCTGGGATACAACATTTTTTCATGACAGGAAAGTAGTGGGGATATTTTAAGGTAACTTTATATTTGTTATCTTCTACTTTTTCTAAGCTGTCAAGAAAATCATCAGGAAGAGCACCTGCAAAACACAATTTTCTCATATGTTAATTTCATCCCTTAAAGATGAATCTATTGCTGAATAGGCAGGGAGCCTATAAGAATCTCCAGGTATTTGGAAATTAAGTGAATTTGAAAATAAGAACAAGATAAATTCCCACAATATCCTAAGGGCAAGGTATTCTAACTATGAATATGCTTAAGTGTTCCTATAAGGTCACTGTGCTGTTAGAAAATCAAACTAAAAAAGATATAGAACACAAAAAGAGGAAATTTGCTTAACTCATCTATTGAAGAAAAGCAGAATACTTGCTAATAAATACCAGAAAGAGTACTATTCAGGGAAGCTGGCAACTCTCTTTGGAAACCTTTAAAATTTGTCTGCAAGTGGGGATGGTTTGAACATGGCCCAGTCTAAAGAAAGGGTAACAGGATAAATGACTTCTTTTTTTTTTTTTTTTTAAGAACTGTAACTAAACCTTTTTTCAATTTTCAAGCATTTATTTATTTTTCTTCCTATCTCCCTCTCCAGTGAAAAAACACAAAAACAACAACAAAATCCTTGTAAGAAAAAAAAGCATAGTTAAGTAAAACAAATTCGCATATTGGTCATGTCCAAAAATATATATCTATTATGCGGGTTTAATTCACAACTTATGCCAAAAGGTAGGGACTATGTTTCATACCATTTTTCTAAATTCTGAATTAGAGGTGACTGTAATGATCAGAATTCTAAAGTCTTGAATTGTAATGAATAATTTCTTAAGGGTTCTCTAAATCCTTACTTTTTAACTTCAATATGAAAAATAAATTGAAGCACAATTTAATCTATGAAATTTCTATATTTACCAAGTTCTTCCTTAGAAAATATGAGAAAGGTATTATCTTCATTGAGGTTTTTGTTGAAATCTATACATAATTCACTCATTCTCTTCTTCATTGCTTTGATTTCCTGGATTGAAGATAAAGATTAGTAAAAATACACTTTTAATATATTTTAAAAGCATATTCAAATTTTTATTTTTTAATTTATTTAAAACATTTTAATTTTAATTTATTATTTTCAATAAAAAATTTTAAGTATTAAAAAAGAAGAGTTTTAATACCAAACTGATACAAAATGTTTCCTTAGTGAAGTGTATAAAATGTTTTACCATTCTCATATGTATATATGTATGTGTGTATGTGTAAATATATATATATATATATTTACACATATACACATACATATATATATATTTACACATACACACATAAACACATATATAGATGAAATATAGAATATGTATTACTCAGATGTCCACACATCTAAGTAGGAGGTAGAGGGACTTTCTACTCGATGTGTTCCTCATACTAATGAAATCATAGGTCTGGACCCCAACTTCCCCCAAACACATTCCTTTCCATATATAAGAAACTAATTTAAATTCACTGACACATGTTTGATATTTTTGTCTTGCAGAAAATTGGCTGATAGTCCCCAAAGTTTGGAGAGAGATACACAAAACAAAGAAAGCAGAAGGGAGAAGGGAGTCTGTGCCTGAAAAATTAAGGTTCAAATGCAACAAAAAGAACTATTACTCAGGAAGTATAGTAGCTTCTTTTTAAAAAAAAAAAATGGCAGCATGCAAAAAGTTATCAAACTGTGCATATCCTTTGATCCAGCAGTGTTACTACTGGGCTTATATCCCAAAGAGATTTTAAAGAAGGGAAAGGGACCTGTATGTGCAAGAATGTTTGTGGCAGCCCTCTTTATAGTGGCCAGAAACTGGAAACAGAGTGGATGCCCATCAATTGGAGAATGGCTGAATAAATTGTGGTATACAAATATTATGGAATATTATTGTTCTGTAAGAAGTGACTAGCAGATGATTTCAGAAAGGCCTGGAGAGACTTACATGAACTGATGCTGAATGAAATGAGCAGAACCAGGAGATCATTATGTACTTCAACAACAATACTATATGATGAGCAATTCTGATGGATGTGGTCCTCTTCAACAATGAGATGAACCAAACAGCTCCAATAAAGCAGTAATGAATTGAACCAGTTATTGGGAGATGACTATGAATCACTACATAGAATTCCCAATCCCTCTGTTTTTGTCCACCTACATTTTTTATTTCCTTCACAGGCTAATTGTACACTATTTCAAAGTCTGATTCTTTTTGTACAGCAAAATAACTGCTTGGACATATATATATATATTGTATTTAACTTATACTTTAACGTATTTAACATGTATTGGTCAACATCTGGGGGAGGAGGTCGGGGGAAGGAGGGGAAAAATTGGAATTAAAGATTTTGCAATTATCAATGCATGCATATATCTTGTAAATAAAAAGCTATAATAAAAAAATGGCAGCATAGATGTAATGTTCTCTTCTCTTAAATGTAATCATTCTCTTGGGGAGCTTCTGGAGGCAGCCTTAGTTTCAGTTTCAGTTCAATAGTCCCAAATGCAGCCAGGAGTTAAAGTCCAACTCCTTTATTGTCTCTTCCAAAATCTCATCTTCTTCACTTGGGACTCAGCTAGTTTTCTGGAGGCTTTCCTCTCCCCTTGGTTCCTGAAAGCTCTTGTCTGAATGTCTCCAGCCAGCACAAAGGTGGAAGTGGGAATGAATCCTGAATCTCCAGGAGCTCCCAGTAGGCTTGTCCTTTTATATGCTCTTTTAAAGGTGTGAAAGGTGTGAACTCTGAACTAGAGAACTGTTAAGTACCATGCTAAATTAGACAACCGACTTAGCACCTTGTAAGAATCCTAACAAACAGACAAAATGGCAATTCTGATGATATAAAATGTATTATGATATTGGATTACTTACTGTCTGGGGGAGGGAATGAGAAAACAGGAGAGGAAAATTTGGAACACAAAGTTTTGCAAGGGTGAATGTTGAAAACTATCTCTGCATATATTTTGAAAATTAAAAGCTATTATTTAAAAAAATAAAAAATAAATTAAAAAATTGTATGATGAATTGGGAAATAATAAATGAAAACTTTCAGTAGGGTAAAGCTAAGTGATTTAGAATATAATTAACTTGAAAGCTCCAGGAATCAGAATTTCTTATATTCTCCAAAAGCCAGCCCAATGCAGAAGCCAGCTAATTAGCATTTATTTCTCACTTTAGGGTTTGCAAAAATCCATATGTTATTTCATTTGATCCTCATAACCCTGAGAAGTAGAGAAGCTCTTATTTCTCTATTTTGCAGATTTGGAAAATGAAACTGATAGTGAGAGGTCAAATGATTTGCCCAGTGTCACACAGCTAATAGGTGTCTGAGGCCAGATTTGAACTCAGAAGGATGTCTTCCTGACTCCAAACCTAGCACTCTGAGCACTTTGCCACTCTGGTTACACTCTATCTACTTTGCCATTTAGCTGCCACTAAGAGTCAGCATATGGAGTATTTAGGAAGAAAACTACCAGGTCAGAGCTCAAACGGTAAAAGACTTCTGCTGGTCTCATAATGACTAAGAATACCACAAATTAACATTATCTATTTTGCAAGGTATTTTTGTTTACTGTTTTAAACATTTCCCAATTAAATGTTAATCTAGTTCAGGCAATACTTCATATCTCTGTATTAGTTCCTTATATGGTTCCTAATTTTTGGAGTACCTTTCATGGACAAAAATGATTTACATTTTAAAAGCCTTAATGGTACCAGATGGGAAGCAACAAAGACGTGGGCAAAAAAAAAAAAAAAAAGATTCCATCAATGGCTACTTTCCCCCAATGTATTTGGTAACCAAACTTAAATTAATCAGATTTTGAGAAGGAGAAGGCAAATATTAAAAGTTGTAATGTCTAGTAAGGAACAAGGCAACTTGTTATAAATTCTACTAAAAATAAATGGACTTGCATAAAGTATCTATTTTTCTGTAAACTCCTACTATCCTCAACATGTTTGCTGAATGATAGTTACCAAAACTTGTTTCAACTGGTTTTGACTTTTTAAAAAATTCGAATTTCTGTTTTTCTGATAAGAAGAGAACTGAGATTCATTGATTGAACTTCTTTCACTGAAAAGGGAAAGGATGGAGAGAAAACAAGTCTGCAGTTCTAGGAAATTAATTAACAGGATAAGAAAGGCAGCTCCTTCCTTATCTTTAGCCCTTCTCTGACAGGGATCTGAAAGGAAGGGAGGACAAGGAGCTACACAAAGTCTTCCTGATCCCCCTTTGCCAAAATCTAAGTTTGCCTAAGAAGTTATAGTAGAAGTAGGGATTGTTAATGTTCCATTCCATGACTTAATTCCAAATTCCAAATAATGTGAAAGGATCCCAATAACCTCCCTGACCTGCTAAGTAGAAAGGTTCAGATCCCCTGGGTTACCTCATCAAAGTTTGATTTGTAATTATTCCTTCCTTTGGGTAGTTTGAAATTCAAAAACCTGCCCAATCTTAGATGTCTTTGTCTTTGTCTCTCCATTCCCACAGCACCAATTCCATACCTTGAACTCTGACCTGTTCGTCACATCTAGGATTTTTGCTTACTCCCCTCAGTGTCTAATCTGATTGCAGTAAAAATGCTTTAAAAATCCAGTACAGGGGCAGCTAGGTGGCGCAGTGGATAGAGCACCAGCCCTGAAGTCAGGAGGACCCGAGTTCAAATCTGGTCTCAGAAACTTAACACTTCCTGTTGTGACCCTAGGTAAGTCACTTACCCTCAACTGCCTCAGCAGAAAAAAAAAATCCACTAAGAGTTTACTTGTTTCTGTGCTACAACTCGCTTATCCCACTTCTTCCACTTGAGATTTCAATGGAACATAACCTTGTTATTCTTAGTGCAAGAATTTTCTTTGAATGAAGTTCACTAGCCATACTTTCTGCTGACTCTCATCTGTACTGTATTCTGTCTTGTGGCATTCCATGCTTACTTGTACTACATTTTGGAATCCTGAATCTCACTAAAACAGCATTAAGACAACATATCAGTACTATTAGCATTGTATTCTTTTTCTTAAGAGTCAAAACTCTTCTCCCCAGTGTTTTGTTGTTGTTTTTTAAACTAGTATTTCATTCTCTAATCTACTATTTCTCTATCTTGTTACAAGCTTACATAGATGATGAAAACTTCTCATTTCCAACCCTGGAGAAGCATAGGGAAGTTTTCTAGTATTGTTAAAGAGTTCTTTCTAAAGGCATTTAAAGTCTAAGACTTATGTTTCCCTCACCAAATGGACCTTTGCTTTAACTTTCCTATCTAGATCAATGGCATCAACAGCCACACAACTCAATCACATATGATTAAACCCTTGAAATCTTTTTAAGGGGGATATTTTCCCTCTTTATTTCCATTGCCACTAGTGGAGGGCCACCAGGCTTCAGTAGTATCTCTGTTGTTTATTGCATCCTCCCCCTAACTAATCGGTTCACCACCAATCTCTTCCCTCAGTAGATAGAGCACAGAAAAGTCAGAAAAACCCGAGTTCAAATTTGACCTTAGATACCTGGTAGCTGTGTGACTTGGGGAAAATGACTTAACACCTATCTTAGTTTCCTCATCTGTAAAACAGGGGTAATGATAATATCTACCTCATGAGGTAGATGAAATAAATAAGGTAATGTTTGTAAAGTATGGTACAAAGTCAGGCACATGTTAGGTACTTAAATAAATGCTTTTTCCCTTTCCCCCTCCCTTCTCCAATTCATCCTGCCAGATTCATCACTGCTGATAGATTAATCTATCTCATATATAAAATTGATGAAGTAATTCCTCTGCTCAAAATATTTTGATAGCTCCATTGCCTTCATTGCCTATCTACTAAACTAAGATCAGCATATATATCTCTTCAGACTTACATCTCTTCTGCCCTTCAAGTTTTATCAATCTCCCTGCCAGACTGCAAGCTTCACAAGGCCAGCGGTCACATCTTAACTATGTATGAATCTTTCACAGGGTTTTGCCCATTTTGCCAATAGGAGATGGCTAACAATTTTTTTTGAAGAATGAAGGGAAAGAGAAGGGAAAAAAATATAGTGATAGCACAATAAAAGAGCTTGGGAATTAATGCTCAAAAGTTAATTTCCACTTTTATATCTCTGTCTCTTAAAAAATATACACATACATGTGTATATATGTATATAGATCGATTGATTGATAGATAGATAAGTCCATATTTATGGTGTTCTATTACAAAGTAATCGCATTTAATGACTTGGTGAATAATCATCAGTTACATATACCCAGCACTGAGTGGAATGAGAGGAGAGAATTAGAGGGGCAAAAAGATACAGAAGAATAAGCTATGATCCCTGTGTTTGGGGTTAGAATCTTGCTGGGGAGGTGGAAAAATAGAAAATAATTAAGTAACAGAGACAAATTAAGTCACAATTGGAGTTAATGTCCTGAAATTCCATAAGAGTTCCCAAAAGAGAAAGTCAGAAAGTGAGCTTATAGGTTCAGTTTCAAATAAGGATTTTAGGGAACAAACAGCCCAGTATCTAGAATCCCCAAACAATCTAAACATGTCCTTGCTTTCCAAATATGGCAGAAGGAAAAGAAAATTAAACTCACATTTTGTACTTCTTCTGGAAGATGAAGTCCATTTCTCTTTCCCATTTTAATGGACTTTTCTAAGTAGCGCTTAGCTTCAGGCTTTATTGTTTCAAGATCACAAGTTTCCTGAAATTAAAGGAGGGACAAACCATTTACTATACAAGGTCATAGTGGTATATTATGATTTATTTTTAAAGTCAGGGTTCATTAGCTCTGTTGGACTATGTAACATGTAAGTGACTAAGAGTAGGTCATATATGAAAATCTAATTTTAAAGTTCATCATGCCAGAATGTTTTCCTAGGAAAGATAAAGCCACCCAGAATTCCCTTGATATTCATTCAAATGCAGAGGAAATGCCTGCTACACTTGGAAATGGAATATTGTATATTGTTGTATATTGTTGAATTTAGAGCACTCTCTTCTAGCTGTGAATCTTTTTCATGGGCTACATTTCTCCTCACAAATCATCTGGATTTCATTTTCAGTCATTTCATGTCAGTCATACTTCTTTGCTTAGGAGATAGGATAGGAAGTGTGGAAATATAATGCACAAATGGATAGAAGCCAGAAGTTGCCAACATATCAGCCAAAGATATAAGGACTAAAACACTGGGCAAAACTTTAATTAATGCCCTTGTTGTCACTTCACTATTGGGAGCAAGGGGATATAGCAAACAGTGGATACAGATATATCTGGGGGAAATGAGTCAGCATCACATAAATAGGTATAAAGCTGGGCAGTTAACACAGGTCTACATGCAGCAATGCAAGCAAGGTTCACTTAAAAGAATGATATGCCCTGCAGGAGAATGGAAAATGTCTTCAGTAGTTGGATGGCAACATGGAGCATGACAGAAAAGCAGGTAGCCAAGTAGAAGGTCACTCAGACCTTCTGGGAAAAGATGGCAAATGTGCTGTCACTGAGGGGAAGAGGAAGTGAAAATCTAGAAGGAATCAGCAGTTCTAAGTCTTTCTTTATAGATCTAATATGTGAAACTTGTTAGCTGGTACTTAGTGATCGCTAAACCTTCAGATATTTCAGGCTCAAAGAAAAGTTTGACATTATTTCTCTTAGGTTTTATATCTTGTCAATCAATTTGATTTTTAAAAGTTCAGGAATCATATTTAATTATGGATTCTGATCACCAGTAGATTGTTTTCCCTTATTATGGTTGGCCTTTGATACAGTGATAATTTTAGGATTCCCTAAATTTTTCTATTGAAGTGAATATGCAGTGGATTGAATATATACTGCTTATTAAAAAAAAAAAAAAAAGGCAAATTTTACTTTGTTCCCCAACATTTGTCTGAAAGTTAATTTATGCTGGATCCTAGAACCTTCTGTGATGGTGCCTTGCTCATAGTTTTCTCTGATACTATGCTCACTAGAGAAGAATTGTTTCTCTTGTAATGATAAAATAGGTGTTTGGAGACTAAATAAGCCTTGTTGTAGGAAGAATGTGGGCTTAGAGACCAAGCACCAACTAAGTAGAAACTCAGTTTTCTAAACTATGCCAAAACCTAATCCAAACCATTACATAGACATATAAATACAGACTGCAAGGATATACAGGTTGAGAAAAGTAGAGCTAAATTAAGTCCTAATTAAAACTAGATGAATTAATTGGGCCAAATTTTTAGAAAAGAATTATTTGGTGATTGAGTCACATACACAAAAAAAAGGAAATTAATTTCATTCTTTGTTGTTATCCTGTTTGCCTCCTCAACTATAAACTGAAAAAGGAAATGGCAAGACACTCCAGCATCTTTGCCAAGAAAACCCCAAATGGGATGATGGAGAGTCAGACTTGACTGAAATGAATGGGGAAAAAAAAAATGGAAGCATCTGAGGCATTCCTCAAACACCACACTTTTTATCAGAAGAAAAAGAAAGTTCATTCTGAAGGGGGGAAATGATAAAGGTGAATCCTGAAACTGTCCTCCTTGACTTTTGGGATGAGTTTGAAACTCTCCTCTGACAGAGATGCACCCTTCAGTGTAGTTAAGGGATTTCATTAAGATTGGCCCAGGACCACTCCCTATTTAGGTCAAACTTAAATGGTCTCATTCAGCTGGAAATCTAGGCCTGAGGGCAGTGACAACATTGAAGGAATCTCATTCAATTGAAACCCCATTGTCAGATATCTTATAAAAAGACAGTTTTAAACTCATATCTTTGCAGAAGTTCAAAGTAGTATGCTTTGCCAAAGGACCTCTCTTCTTGGCACAGCTGCCTACCAGGACTCCTGCCCTCTGTGAAGAGACCCTCTTCTCAGTGATAACCTCTTGTATTTTCTCTGTCAGGACCTCTTGCAACTGAGGAGTCAGTCTTCCTAAGCAAAGCTTAGGAAGCCAACAATAAACTTCCCTTTTGCCAGTCAGACTTTACAGGTTCGTGAATTCTTTCATGCTGAACTTGTGTGTCTCTGACCAAAGAGGGGATTCCCACAACTCTCTGCACTGCCACTAAATGCATCAATTCCACCTTCCTATATTGCTCTTCAAGGAGGTGGACAACAGACTCTGTGCTTGTCTAACCTCAGCCTTTTGGGATAAGACCTTATGTGACAGGGAGTTTGAAGTGGCTAACATTCATTTCCATAATGGAGACTCTCATATTGATACCTGCAGAGATAATTAGTTTTCTTCTAATTTTCTTTTTTTAAAATGTTTTCTCCTACTGTTAATAAGAACTTTTTTTTTTTGGTAAGAAGCCTTTATATACATGCATTTGCATGTATTATTTGTGTAGATATTTGTGTTTATATTTCATTATTTAAGAGCCTAGTACAATGTGTGGCACATAGTAAGAGTTAAATGGAAACTAGCTGAATGATTGACTGAACCAAGTAGCCTGGTTTCAAGGGATTCACACTCACTCCCTAACTTGAAGCAAACTGGATTCTTCCCAGTACAACTTTTTAGATGATTTGCAAGAGTTGGTGTGGCTGAAAAAAATCATCACTATCTTGCAGGCAACCAGATAATGAGTTTATTTGAACTTTATCAGGTTGGGTATCAAATGACAGACAACAAGTCTATCACCAGACCTATAATGGAAGAGTTTTTAGCTGATAGTATCTGCATATAAACATACATATGCTATCTTATCTTCCTCATTCCCATCCCCCTTAATCTTCTCACTTTAAAATTTTAATAAAATATCTTCCAACCCTTCTGGAATGCCCTTCCATATAATTCATTAATCTTTTCCTCTCTCATTCCTATCCACTAGCTTGTACTGAAATTCTTCCCTGCACCACCTTTGTCCCTTTCCCCAAAGATATAGCCTTTCTAGCCACTCTCTCCAGTGCCAGTTGTACCTTCAATCATTCTCCTAGGCTCACTGGTAGAAACAAGGGTAGAAACTTCTTGTTCTCCATAGCTATTTCCATCATTCTATTGTAACTTTTGTTTCTTTGCGATTCATGCTATTTATACTTACCACCCAATTAAAATTCTGGTAGCTACTGTCTACAGACTCTCGGTTTACTCTTTTTCTTTTCTCAATGAATTTAGTACATGATTCATAAGTTTTTCCCTCTTGCCCAACTCCTGCCCTCAGGCAAGGAGATATCAACAGTTTGTGGCTCTTCCACAAACTCCCTTACCATTTAATTCTTCAACTTGCTTATTTCCCATGAACTACTCCACTCCATTGAAGACACACACAAAGATGATTACAGCCTCGATCTTGCCATCACTCAAAAGATATACAACCTTCATCTTAAAGAATTCTGAAATATCCTTATTTGACCAAAACCTCTGGGTTTTTCATGTCTCCTGCTTTTCCTTACAAAACCCCACTCTTCATCTATTCTCTGATTTCCAACCCTTTGATTCCTCAATTCTCTCTTAGATCCTCTGAACTAGTCTCTTCTCTCCTCTTTCTTCATTTTAACTTCTTGGTAAATCAAGTCATGTCTACATTGCCCTTCTCTCTCGAATTCCTAGTCCCTTTGTGTCACTAATTACACCTTGTCAAGTCTCCACTTTGGATCATTCTTTTGTTGCCTTCACTCCTAAACATGTTGCTAAATGAAATCATATATCCACTCTGATTTTGACACACAATCTCAACTGAGTCCTCACTGATGCTAGACAATCCTCCTAGAACACCTTTATCAGCTTACTATCTTGCTCTCCACCATGACTTTTCCAAACCTTTCCATTCCTCCTCAAACTCCCCATGGTTCACTCTTTCTTTTCCTTTCCTTTCAATCCCCTTATAATACAGCTTCTGAATTTATCATTTCAGAAAACTACTCCCTCCAAAGTTACCAATGATCTCTTAGTTGCCAAATCCAATAGCCTTTTCTCTATGTTCATTCTCCTTGACCTCTCTTTCTCTCGACTTTGACACTAATCGGTCACTTTTCTTGATACTATCTCTTCTTTAGGTTCCCTTCTAACTATCAAACTTTCCTTGTCTACCTCCTTTACTGGATCCTCATAACCATAGCTGTCCCTCAATGTTTTGTCTTAAGCACTCTTTTTTCTCTATACCCCAGTTTCTTAGACTGTGGGTCATGACCCATATGGGAACTTGTAATTGAATGTGGGAGTTGCAAAATTATGACTTATTGTCAGTAAATGTTTAGTTTGTACACCTATTTCATATATCTATACACCTGAGATCATGTAAAAATTTCTCAGGCGAAAAGGGATCATGAGTAGAAAAAGTTTAAAAAGCTCTGCTCCCTACCCATTCACTTAATGACCTTATAAGTTTCCATGAATTTAAGTACTATCTTTAAGCTGATGATTCTCAAATCTATCTATCCTGCCTAGAACTTTCTGTTGACCTTCAATATTAAATATCCACCTGCCTTCCAAACATCATCTTAAACTAAGCATGTATAAAGAACTCATTATCTTTCCCCTTAAACTACCCCCCTTTTCCTTACTACCAGTTAGAATAGGGCTTCTTAAATTTTTTTCACTGGTGACCTCTTTTTACCCAAGACATTTTTACGTGGTTCTGGGTCAAACATTTACTGATAATAAGTCAATAACCAATCAATCAAATAATAAATAATTTTGCATCCTCCATTCAGTTATGAGAATCTAAATGGGATCATGAACCACAGTTTAAGAAGCTGGGCTGTAGAAAGTAGCAGCATCCTCCCAATATCTCAATTTCACCATCTAACTCCTCACTATCTCTCACCTCCCACATACAAGCTGTTGCCAAATCCAACATCTCTGTTATATGACCTCTTTTCTCCTCTGACACTGCTACCACTCTAGTGCAGGATCTCATCATCTCATGCCTGAACTGTTGCAATAAGCTGGTGGTGATTCTGACTGCTTCAAGTTTTCCCCTATTCCAATCCAGCCTTTATTTAGTCACTAAAATGACTTTTCTCAAAGTGCAGGTTTGACTGTATCAATTCTCCTCCTTCCCCTCCTTACATATATTCAAGAACTCTAGTGGCTTCCTATTGCCTGCACAAATACAAAATATTCTGTTTAGCATTCAAAGCCTTTTGCAATGTATCTCTCTTTTGAGTCTACTTACACATTAGCTCCCCCTGCCCCCGGCCCCATATATGCTTAGATCTAATGACAGTAGTTTCCTGGCTGATCCATAAACAAGATACTTCATCTCTTAGTTCCAGGCATTCTGCCTTGTTCTCCAAATATTTTCTCTCCTCTTAAACTGAATTTTTATGATGAGCAGTCATAATCCGACTTCAAGCACTTACTAGCTATGTGATCCTGGGCCAGTAACTTTACCTGTTTGCCTCAGTTTCTCATCTATAAAATGAGCTAGAGAAGGAAAAGACAAACCACTCTAGTATCTTTGCTAAGAAAACCCCAAATGGAGTCACAAAGAGTTGGACATGACTGGTACAACAACAGTGTTGTGGTTGCTGGGAGTTTTGATATTATTTAAAGAAAGGATACATAGCTATTACTAGTCTATAGGGCTAAGATGATTAAACTTGAAAAGACAAATTCAATGCCACATCACTGATTTATTTTATTTCTTACCTAAAGATTCCCCTTTCCTTTGTAGTATACTTTTGATTCTGAGATCTTATTTTACTCCTAGATAAGCCAGTGAACTGCTGGAAACTAAAAATATTTCTCCTTCTTGTAGATTTTCTGAATCCATATTTACAGCTCCTAGAATAAGGTCACTCACTACTTTTTTTTTTTTTTTTTTTGTCTTCGTCTTTTCAACTTCTAAAATTACTATATGACACAATATATACTTCAACAAGGGCTGATGCCTGAGTGACATCTGTGGTGATTAACCCACATTCTTCTAATTCTTCCAGATATGTCTGCAGTATTCCAAAACACATTTAAAAAAATTATTATTACTTATTGCTGTATATACTACAACACAAGAATGGAAGCTAATTAGCAATATTCTCACTCTTAAAATGGATGTGATTGCTGCTGTTAGATTTTCCCAGTGTACAAAAGACCAATCTAGCCTTAGTGTCTAATTATTTAAATAAAGAATTCAAAGTAATTACTAGTCTATGAAGATATGGATGATTAGCTCTAAGAATGCAAATTAAATGCCACATAAATGTAAATACTATTCCCTAGAAGAGAAATAAGGTAGTTGAGAACTTTAGAAGTAGGAAGAAATTGCTCTTTCCCTTTTCCCTTCCATCTCCACTATTCCTAAAATCAGATTTTTGAGGAAAATCCAAATTCATAAACTATTTGGACCATTTCCCCTCCAAATCTTGTTCTTATCTTTTACACTTCAAAACCATGTTTTTACTTTTGTTTCATCCCAGAATTTCTCCCAGTGGAAAAAGCCTCCTCACCCTGGGACATTCAATTACTACTGGGGCCCAGAGAAATTAAAAGAAATTATATTTCTGACTAAGTGGTCAAGCCAGTTTTCACTCCAGTACTCTTGCCACTTTACCATTCTGCTAAGCTTTTCTGAAAGATGTTGTTCATCATTTTTTAAAAAATCACAATCTAGAATCTTTCATTTTCTATAATACCCCTTTAAAAAAAGGAGGGGAGGGTTTAGGGGAGAAAATTTGCCTGCAATGAGGAAATAGAATGAAAATGGTTGAAGAAATGGGAGAAGGAATACAGAATGGTTATTTTTCAAGGAGCCCAGTGGGCCAAGAAGGGAGCAAGGAGATTACATAGCACAAGGTGCTTGGGTAGGAAGTACAGGAAAAGAGAAAAAGGTCATTCTTCTCACGATCTTACTTGGGGCCAGTTCAATACCTACAACTCATATGCCTGAGGTGAGTACTTCTGCACAGCATATATCTTTGTCTTCCAGCTGTCCTAGATTTCCAGTAGCTATTTCTGGAGAAGTAGAGCTTACTGCTGAGCACCTTCTCCTAGGCCTCTCACTTTTACTTTCCCCCCTTACCTTCATGGAAACCATCTGGTTCCAACATTTTCCAGCCTCAGTTCTGTGACAATGTTGCTCACATCACTGTTTTTACTCATTTCAAACAAAAATATTACATTTAATTATTTCTAAGCTGACTACAATTCAGAATTAATGGAATAGATGAATTAAAGAATCAAATACCTTGCCTTGAAATTCTTTCTCCACATGTTCATTTTCTATGTATTATAATTGTAATGCCTGAGTTTCTCTGGTGGCAACTCCCTCTTCCTTGCCCCATTGGGACTGAGAGAATAGGGGCCTCTGACCACTCTCACATTCCTGTGAGTCATAAAACTCTAGAAGGCTTATCTCAAATACTTGAATATTTCCTGGTCTCAGACTTCCTGTCTCCTGCTTGACCATCTTCTTGACTCCCAATCTGTAAAAATTTAAAAGTTATGGTCCTTCCTGGAATTTCCACTCACCGGTGCTCTATCCAACTCCCCCCACCTTTGCTTTTGTTTCCCTAATAGCTGGAGCCCTATAAAAGTTTCTGGAATTATTTGCTTGTTTCTGGTTGCTTTGAGACAAGAGTCCAATCCAGCCAGCTGGCTATAGCTACGGGTATGGCTTTGCTAGTCCAAATTCTCTACTATTAAAATATTAAAAACCCTAATCTTTGTCTTGTCTCAGTTTCTACAGCATTACATAATAAGCTTTTTTTGATATCTTTTGTTTTAATGACACAGTAATTTTGTGATATTTCCCTACCCCATCCCAAACTCCCATTCTTTTTTGGACACTAAATCAATATTTTAGTAACATTTTGTTCTTTTCTTTTGCATAGCTTTTAAATTCATAACAACATAGTTCTCAAAATTGAGGGATAGATTAACATTAAAATAAAACAAAAAATATATACATTATTCTGAAAGTTACCTATCAATCACACAATTCTAAAAGTTTTTTTTAAGATCATTTCTCCTTAAGATGGTGACACAAAACCAAAGAGAAGTGCAACCCTCCCACAGAAATCACAACAAATATGTGAAAATAGTCCCAGAAAGATCATTAGTAAATAAATATAAAAAGACTCAAAGTAACCTCCTCTGTCCAATCTAAGATTTGCTAAAAAAAAAAAAAAAAAAAAAAAAAAGCCAGAAAGTGTAATGGACCTGGAACTGATCCCCCTGTGCGGAAGGGAGCCGCCCTAATGTCAGTCGTCACTCAGATATGGTTCCGGGTTGACTGATAGAGCCAAGTGTCAATAGATGCGTGGAGCTTTGAGTTGCCTGGCCATATAAGGAGAAAAAAGACTAGGCATTGCTAAAGGAGCTGGCCCTGCCCACGAAGGGAGGAATCGGGGAGGGTCCAAGAAGATTCTGTATAAAAGTAGGGAACAGCAATGGCTCGGGGAGACATTTTGGGGAGCAGACAATAAAGAACAGCTCTGCTACATGTTGGCTCTCTGTTTGCTTATTCCCCGCTCCTGTCTCCGGAGCGGGGCCGGAGACGTCCGAAGGCTGGTGGAAGCTAAAAGCCCGCGGTAAGAAACTTTCGGTTTCCAGTGAGACTGCAACAAGTGGTGTGGCAAAACCCCCAACAAAAAAGGTTTGGAGGCCAGGAGAAGTGTTGAGTCAGGAAACTCAGGTTGCTCTGTAATTACCTAACTAGAAAACAGCAGAGGTAAGGAGAGGAGAATCAAAGCAAACTTCTACTAATGGACTCGAAGACAACTGTAATAATTAGCCATTTGAAGCTGGAAGAGAAGTAGGGATAGAATCAGCTCCCACAGGTAGATGGGGTCTGGCTATCTATTTCTTTGAGCACTATGAGTCAAAATAGCCAATGGACATCTTTTTGCCTGGAAGCCAATATTAAGAGGACTGGTATCAAAAAAAAAATCTCAAATAGCCCACTGTGTCCCAATAGAGAATTATGCCAAGAGAAAAAGAAAAACCTACTGAATCTTGAACCTGCAGTGGACCATCAAATGAATAATGGAGAAATCAGCAAATAAGATAGAAGATGGGGGGCAAAATGTATTCCATGGAGTCATTTCTTCAGACCCATGGTAACAGCAAGGGTGATAGCATTTATAAAAGCAGAAAGGTCAAGACCAAACACAATTCTAATTAAATAACAAAGTCTAAAAATATGAGTAAACAGAAGATGCCAAATGCAATGAAGAAACTTTATGAGTTAAGAGAAGTTATTCTATTTCATACAAAATAAACTGGAAGAAGAAAAAACAAACAAACCCTAACAACTATGAATAGAATCTCAGATGAAAAATATTTTATCATAAGAACTCTTAGCTGGAACTAAAGAAGCAAAGGATAAAAAATTAAATTAGAAAGGATATGAGAATTTAGGAGGAAAAAGACTGATAGGAGATTAAATAGCTTAGAATACAAGCTTAGGAAACCTTACCCAAAATCAATCAAAAGGAACTCAATGATTCCATGAGAAAATAAATGTTAGAATAAAGTCAAAACAATTCTGAAGGACTTATGATGAAAAATGCTATCCATCCCCAGAGAAAGAAGTAAAGGTATCTGAATACAGATTGAAGTGTACTTTTCTTTTACTTTTTAAAATTTTCTTCTTGATTTTTTTGGGGGGAGGGGGATTATTCTTTCATAAAATGACTAATATGGAAATATATTACATGACTATGCATGTATAACCTAAATTGAATTGCTTGACTTCTCAATGTGAGATGGGGGTGATGGAATGAATAAGGTAGGGAGATGGGCAGTCAGGAGAAAGCCTTTGTTGAATTTAAGTGGAATTTAAGTGGGTAGGCCTTTTTTTTTTTGTAGTGGGTCTTAGTAGAATGCCCATAGCTAGTCCCTGAGGCAAGCAGGGAGGAGCATTGGCTGCATTATTTTGTCCTTAAGTGGGCCTTTTGTTGTCCTTAAGTGGGCCTTTGTTCCAAGGGGCCCTTGATAAATTCCATTTGAATTCCTTGCATTAACAAAATTATCATGACTCCACAGTTTCTGTATCCAATCCAACATCAAGCTATAGATGTCAATCCTTAAGGTTATTTGTCCACCTATAAAAGAATCTACTTCTTTGGTAACTCCTTTTAGGGTTAGTGTCATAATGTTGAGTTCTGCTGGGGAATTTAGATAACTAATGGAGTAATCTCTCTAGTTTCTTTAGAAATTTAGCCTACCTTATGGGTCACTAGTTCAACAGGAATTTAGCCTGACTTAATGGCATCTTCCCTTTTTATTAGGGTACCTTTTCCCTAGCTAATGGCTAAAACTCCTTTTTGGAAATTAACTTGCTTAAGACAGCACAATAAAATTTTTGTCTCTTTATTTGGAGTTGTTCTATGCCTACAAATTCTTTTGAGACACCTTGTGACACCAGTCCTAAACTCCAAATGTTTTGATAATTCAAACACTATACTTCAACATTTGGTGGCTTATACAGGAAGAGTCTTGTGTCCCATCAGGAACTGGAGAATTAGGAAAGAAATGAATTTAGAACTTTTAAAAATGAATATTAAAAAATGTTTTTACATGTAACTAGGGAAAAATAAAATGCTAAATAAAAAATTTTAAAAGAATACAGTCAAGAGATAAAAAAAAATTAAGGAGAATGTATTTACTATCAAAATCAAATGACATGGAAAACTGGTTAATCATTGAATACTTTGAAGACCATGATTAAATAATAATCCTGAACATCCTATTTCCAAAAATCACAAAAGAAAATAGCCAGATCTATTAGAATCAGAAGTCAAACTGAAAGTGTTATGCCACAGTTCTCTTTTATTATCCTGCCTGTTTCCTTAATTATCCTGACCCAGTTCCACCTCAGTTTCCCTAATTGTTCTGCTGCTCAATTCTGCAAAACCACCCCTCCCTCTTTATCAGAATATTTGATAAGAATATAGGATCTTATGTTTTAGAATATCAGAATGCCTCTCCCCATCCCAAGCTATCAGAATATCATATACCATCTTATCAAGATGCCTTTCCCCATCTCTGGAGTGCCACCCTGTCAGAGTCCCATTCCCACTTTCAGCACCTGGGCTCCCTCCCTGCCTCAATCTACCCCCTGAGTCTGAGCACAGTGTATATATGTCATTGAGAACTCACATTGTTTGCTAGATTCTTTCAGCCTCATTTCATTCTCGTTCAGCCCTGGGACCAAACCATGGATCCATTTAGTCCCAGTATATCTCTCCCTTTTAAATAAATTATCAAATACTCTCTAATCTCTATCTTGCCTCAATTTCTCCAACTTTACAAAAGTAGAAAGAATCCACTGATTATCTTTTGAAAGAGATCACAAATTGAAACACCAGAGAATGTCATTTCCAAAATCTAGAAAAAATATTTCAAGCATCCCAAAGGTAAAAATTCAGAAACCAAGGAAGCATACTAAGGATCATTTGTCAGCAAACTTATCAGTAATTACTACAATGGCTTTATAAATAAATTCAAGGAAAATGGAAGGAGATACCTTTCCTAAGTATGGATAGGAATAGAGTTCTTGACCCAAAAAAAAGGACAGAGATGATTAAAGAAGATAAAACAGACAATTTTCATTGCATATAGAAAAGCAATGTTGTTAGAATCAGAAGGGAAATAGTTAATTGGGGGAGAAAAGTCTGTAGCAATTTGATGCAAATTTGGTAGCTAAAATGTAGAGTATTCTTGATACAAATATATAAGCACAAAAGTTATTTCCCAGTAGACAAAAGATTAATCAGTGAAAAATATTTTTAAAGTACTTACTACTTCAGGTACTCCCCTAAGTACTGGGGATACAAAAGGATATAAAAGACATCCAGGCCCTCAAATTTGTAACTTAATGGAGGAGACACTGTGTAAACAAATACATATAAAACAATGTATATACAGAATAAATAGGAGATAATTAACTCAACACACAGGTATAATGAAGGGTAGGGAAAGGGACTATTTGCATAGAACATTTCATTTACATTCAGTCTCAGTTGATGTTAGTAATATTGTGGTGCTTTTTTTTTTTCTTTTAAATTTTTTTTTTGTTTTAGGGAAGGAGAAGAAATAAATTTAGAAATCAAGGTTGTATACGTTATTTAAAAAAAAAAAAGAATTGACATCAAATTAATTTTAGAATAGAGCAGGGACTATCTTTTTCTTCTTTTTTTATCCCCAGAACTTGAGTACACTTTAAAATGTTTTTTGATTGATTGAGGACTTCTGGAAATTAATATCTATAAAATTCAAACACTTTCCAGGATATTAATAATCTTTAAAAAATTTTTCTATTTCTCAGTAATATGTTTTATGTTTCAAAAACTTTACTTCTGTAAACAAAAGTTTTCCCTACTCCATCCTATAAACTATAATAGCATTTTGTTTAGCATCATGTCTTTTCACAATCTATTTGGTAGTATATTTATTTATTTTTTTAAATGTTTCATTCTCTTTGTCCATGAGATTGTTCTGGGAACATTAACTGTGGTATTCATCTTGGTAGGCTGAGTTTAGGATAGTACTTTGCAGATAAAGAGGTTTACAATAAATGTTTGGGAAGTGAATACCCCCAAAACACTACTATATACTCATAGTGATTCAGTGCAAGTATTAGGAAAGATGAAGCAACAACCCTAAGGCCACATGGCCTTAGCTATTTCTTCCCTTGGGTTACCCTGCTCACTATACTTTTTGACCAGAATATTATGGCTCAAATCTTGCTAGTTGTCAAGTAACAGCCTGTTGGCCAGTACTAACAGAGTTTCTGATACTAATGAGCAACAATAATAAGGTGCTTAAAGTTGAAGCAGACGCAGAACAAAATTGTGTATCTGCCACTTGATCTAGAGGTGTTTCAGGCCTAAAAACATACTTCCAGAAGTTCTCCCCAAGAGCTCTACCCAGAGAATTATGGATACTACACCTATGCAGAACCAGAACCACTCCTCAATTCCACCTCTAAGCCATAAAATTAGCATGTCAGGGACTTGAAATACGTGGTCTCTCTAATTTTCCATATAAACTTATCTTTTTGGCTCTGGTTCATTGATAACTTCTTTTGGAACTTAGACCACTTTAATTGCTGTTACAATCATAATAAACTTTGCCCCTTAACTTAGACATGGATCATCAGAGTCTTCAAATTCTTTTGAGACACCTTGCAATGCTAGTCTGAAACTCTAACATTTTTTGAGGTCCCCCTTGCACATAGGGCCAGAAATCATTTTTAAAATCATCTGATTCAAAAAGAACACTGCTCCTTGAATCAGAAAACCTGTGTTCAAATCCCATTTCTGATGTTTACTGAATGGGTGTCACTGGGAAAAACACTTCTTGTAGTCTCAATTTCCTCATCATGAAGTGAAGGCAAGATAAAGTAAGGTGGCCTCTGAGCTCCCTTGTAGCTTTATGATCCTAAGCAAGGGTACCCCTAAACCTCACAAGACAGGTCCATTGAAAATCTAATTTATTAAAAAAAAAATGGGATTATAGAATTTGTCTCAATAATTTCAGTATTGAGTCATTCCTATAGAAAATGCACAGCCAGCAACACATCCTTGGGGGGGAGGGGAAACTGAAAATATCTTTTAAAAATAGCTTATAGTCATTCAACATATTCATTCACTTACTTATTTACTGTATGCCTTCTGTATACATAATGCTGTAGGTTATCCAAAGAGGACTAAATCCTGCTTCCTGCTCTAAAGCAGTGCATAATCTAGCAAAGAAAATAGGACAAGTAAGCAAGTACCCTAAATCTGGGATAAACAAAACTAGTTGCCCTACTGAGTAAAGGTATCAGATGTTGGTAAAGGGGCAAAGAGAACTAAAAGCAGATTTATCTCATTAATCCTTGTTTGTGTTTCTAATTGTTGCTTACATCCAAAGTAGAGCAAGAGCTAAAATAGGTCTGTATCAAATTTAGCTAATATTGCACTTGGTTACCATGGACATTAGTGATATCCTAAGACTTCTAAAGTATTTACAAGCTCTTCATAATCTCATAATATGAAAGAGAATGCTATAAAATGGTAAATTACTCAGTCCTACTTATTTCAAGCTTATTGTACTATTTTACTATCACTGTCTTTCACTTCGAATACTACAGGGAGAAATACCAATAATCCTATTTTAAGTGCCTATTTTTAGAAACTCTTCCTAATTTTCAGCTTAACCATTGCTATGATGAGATAGTATTCCACTTGCTTCTACTGCTTTGCTTGATTTCAGTTCCATCCAAAAAAAATGTCTCTTCCAGGACAAACTCAGCATGTCTAAATTTACCATTGAGTACTAACTCAAGCCTCCTTCCTTCCTCAGCCTCCTCTCTCCTCTGATTGAAGTGTGAAGAACTAAACTTTTCCCAATGCCTTCCTTTAGAGAGGGCAGAGATTGGACTTTGCTCACTCTCTATTTTTTATCTACTGCCCTACCAAGTTTCAGTTTCATGTAACAAGATGCCCATTGGCATCCACTATTCCCCCGTTTCCTGCCAACTTTTGTGTGTTATCTCTCTGTCTTTAGAATTATAAACTCCAATTTGGAACTAGGTCCAAAGATCTATAAAATTGTACATACCCTTTGATCCAGCAGTGTCACTACTGGGTCTGTGTCACAAAGAGATAATAAAAAAGGGAAAAGGTCCCACATGTGCAAAAATATTTGTAGCAGAAATTTTTGAAGTGGCAAGGAACTGGAAACTGAGTGGATACCCAATAATTGGGGAATGGTTGAGTAAATTATGATATATTAATATAATGGAATATTGTTGTTTTTATAAGAAATTATGAGCAGGCTCACTTCAGAAAAGTCTGGAAAGACTATCATGAACTGATGCTGAGAAAAGTAAATAGAACAGAAGAATATTGTAAATAGCAAGAATATTTGATGATCAACTATGTTAGATTTAGCTCTTTTCAGCACTGTGGTGATACAAGACAATTCTGATGGACTTGGGATGAAAATGCCCTTCATATTCAGAAAAAGAACTATGAAGATTAAAATGTGGATGGAATGTGGATCAAAGCATAGTATTTTCATCTTTTTGTTTTTTTATTTGTTTTTTCTTTCTTGTGGTTTTTATTTTTTCCTTTTGGTCTGATTTTTCTTGAACAACATAACAAATATCTAAAAATATTATATATCTATAATCTATATCAGATTGCTTGCTGCCTTGGTAAGTAAAAGAAGAAAGGAGAAAAAATTTTGAACACAAAATCTTGCAAAAATGAATGTTGGAAATTATCTTTACATGTATTTGGAAAAATAAAATATAATTGAGTGGAAAAAAAGAATTGCAAGTTCACTGAAGACAGGGACTGTCCTCTTAATTATCTGTATTCCCAGCACTTAGCCACTGCAGTGCCTGGCTCATAGTAGGCATTTAAATGTTTATGGATATTCAAATCAATTAGATAATCTGGGCTCATCATTTCATACCAGTATAATTAAAGAAAACAATTCAAGCAGTTTCCGAGCCTCAAATAAAGCCTTTAAAATAGAATTTGAGGAACAAAACAAGCAATTGAGAAAACACATAAGTTACTTGTCAGTTGCTAGACTAGAACGATAGAAAGAACATAGAAGTCTTGGGATGTTTTTACTGAATGATCTTTGTACAAAGGAACACCAAGACACCAAATTAGGAACTCAACTTTAAATTCATCTGTTCCTATGTAGCTAGAAATCAACCTGCTAAGGAAGAATCAATATGTGATTTTTTTTTTCATTCCACTATAATAAAACAAGCACCAAAGTGGAGCTAAATATTACTTCAGATACTAACAATGTGATCTGGAACAGGTTAGATGGTCTTTCTTTGTCTGTTTTCTCATATAAAATGAGGGAGTTGAACTAATCACAACTTCAAAACTATGACCATATAACCATTACACTCTTTTTTTGGAGGGAAAGGGGAGAATGCAAGGCAATTAAGGTTAAGTGACTTGCCCAGCTAGCGTCTGAGGTCGGATTTGAACTCAAGTCCTGCTGACTCCAGGGCTGATATTCTATCCATTACACCACCTAACTGCTCCTAACCATTGTACTCTTAAGAACAATTTACTTAAAAGTGTTCTTTAAGGGTGGAAAATAGGATTAATCACACACAGGGAATTAGAAATCCTAGAGAAAACATTAGTGTATATTCTAAATACAGTCAAAGAGGAACTTAGATTATGGGATAGAATAGAATATGAAGATTAGGAAATATTACAGTCCTAGTCAAAAATAATTCATCTCTAAAGTGGGATCGGGAATGGGGTTCAAAAGGAGAAAAAGAAGGAATTCATTTGGCCAATAGCAATGATGATGAGATTTCCATTTATTTAATTTTCACTGTATTAAGGGTAAAGTATCCTAAACCATGGTTGCTAGTGAATTTTAAAGAGTAAAAAAAATATTTGGGTGACACAGGACAATGAATACCACATATCTAAATATCTAAAAAATTTCAACAATTTCATTAGGTTGATTTTGAAAAATATTTTCATACAAAATGTTTTATATTAATTTTAAGCACAAGATGGTTACAAGAAGCAAAATAATAATGATCTTGCAAAAGAAACATGCAAAAAGAATAAAAAATTGGAGCAATAAAGCCTTTGTTTCTTGAACAGACCACAGAAGTAATACAGAATTACATATTAAAAACAAAGACAAATTAAAAAAAAAAAAAAAGACTAGGAAGCAAAACAACAAATCTTTGAAGGCAGACCCACCTAGAACATTCATTATCCTTAATTCCCGCCAGTCCTGCAAAATGTAAGGATAACATACAGGAATGACTCTGGCTTTCAACATTAACACTGTGTCACCATTATATAGTCATCAATACAATATAATTACTAAGAAGCAATTTGATATTGTCAAAATTTTAGTGGGTTCTAAGCTAAAAAATATATGCTATGCTTAGAAGATTTAAATTAAAAGGAAAACCGAACTTCGTCCATAACATCCTACATTGATAGTTATACATATATAAGACAGTTTTAATTTTGGTCCTCACTTTGAAATGAATATAATCATTAACAATATAAAAAATAGCTGATAGTGCTTATTATTATAAGCATCTGAAAATAAGATTTTTAGCAGATTTAAATGTCTCTTACTGATGCAAGAGGTGTGGAAGGGTTTTTATTATTTGAAAAATCTACCTGTAGATGAACAATTCTCTGAAAAACATCCTCTCTCATGCTCATCTCAATGTCGAAACGAGAAAGTCTTTTGTCAGCCTCTGTACTTGCTGCTCGTACATCTTTGTCAGAGGAGATATGCTGGGGAAAATCCAGCATGCTTCTTTCCACTGTTGGCAGAGAAAATTATTAAGTGATACCATACCATTCCAACCAATGTTATGCTAAATATTTTCCACAAGTGCAAATAATTATTTTAATGGTTTCTTTTTCTTTTATATACTTGGGAAGACTCTCAAAATGATAAGGAAACCACATTTATAACACAGGTTCATTGTATTGAAATATTATCAGTGAACATTCATTTAGTGCTTACAAGGATAGGATACCATGCAAAGTCCTGGGGATGATAAAAAGGAATCTTAGCTAGTATTTAGCTCTGAAGAACTTCCTATATAGTTTGGGAGATCAGGAAACTACACATCATTCCAAGGAGTCAGTAATAATATTCTGCTTAATAGTAAATGTGCTTACTTCTGAGATTACTGCCAGGCCCATCTTGGAACAGTTATATTTTAGACACCAGGAAATTCAGGGACTAGCATAAGAGATGTCACAGATATGATTATTAAAATACTTTGCTAGATGTCATCAATCATTGTGGGGCCCATTTGGCTTTCTAAATATGGATGCTCCCCAAAATTCTATCCTGGCTCTTTTCTTTCTCTACACACATAATTTCTCTTTGTCTCTCTCTTTTTCTCCCTTCCTCCCTCTTTCCTTCTTCTTTCTGTCTTTTTTTTCCCTTTCTCTCTCCATGTCTGTCTCTGTCTTTCTCCTCTCTTTCTCTCTTCCTTTATCCCTCTGCTGTTCTCTCTCTGTTGTCTTTCTGCCTCTTTCTGTCTGTTTGTCTCTTTCATATCAACCTCATCCAATCCCATGGTAAAATGATCTAGATATGTGATTCACAAATTTTTATTTTGCGTTGCATTACTGACTGGGATAATGGCTATAGACTGTAGGGGAACCTGGATCAGTTTAGCTTATAATTTTGGAATTTGAGGTAACAGGAGAATAGACAATTAGCAAGTATTTGAAGATGTAGTACTGAAATTTAGGAGGGTATGTAAAATCTAGGTGATAGATTATTGAATGATAAATGATAATTACTACTTAATCCACTCTTTATAATTTAAGGCTGAAACTTGAACTCAGGAAAAAATCCTAGAGATAGATAGTTGGCACAGTGTTGGAGCACTGGAATTGCAGTAAGGGAGATCTGAGTTCAAATCCTACCTCATTTATTTGCCAGTTGAGTGAACAGGGGTTGAGGGTGACTTAATGTGTATCTGTCTGTTTCCTCATTTGTAAATTGGGGCCGCTAATAATACTTATCTCCCAAAGTTATTGTGTGAATCAAAAAGTAAATATTTGTAAAATACTTTGCAAGCATTAAAGCATGATCTATTTAATGATGGCCATTTTTACAAATCTTATCATCAGGAGAATATTCATATTAAGAATTTATTTAGGGGCAGCTAGGGCACAGTGGATAGAACACCAGCCCTGAATTCAGGAGAACCTGAGTTCAAATCTGGTCTCAAACACTTAACACTTCCTACCTATGTGACCCTGAGCAAGTCATTTAACCCCAGCCTCAGAAAAAAAAAAAAAAAAGAATTTATTTGTATGAAGTAGTTGCTGAGGATCATAGAAAGCCCTGAGTAATTTCACAATTGTATTCTAGCATATACTTTTCCTCTTTTTTTAGTTCTAGGGCAAGCTCCATATCCATCTGCATCATATGTCCTAGAGAAATACACACACACAATATGCATATATGTGTATGCCCATACATATATATACATGTGTATATGTAAACCTGCATACATATATACACACATATAAATGGGCTTTCTATTCTATTGTTTATCATAACTTGTATATGTGCCTGTCCCTTGTGACTTTTTTTTGGTTAGTTATTAAGCAAGGTTTTTTTGGGTGAAATTATTAAGTAGGCTTTGTTTGTAGTATCATTTATAAAAAGAAACCATCAATAGATTCCTACCATTTATAGATTTTCTCTTCCATTTTGACTATATAGAACCACCTCAATGACAACAGCAAACATATCAGCAATAAGCATTTCCTTTTCTATGGTGTTTGTCACTTGGTTTTGTAAGATCTTGACCTATAATGGGAGGCACATTGTTGGAGAATAGTCTTTAAGGTAGTTTGGAAGGGGGGCACTAGTCACAGAGAAGGAATCAGGAAAGGACTCATACATAAAATGATGATTGAGCTCATCTTAAAGGAAGAAATGGCCTCTGTGAGGTGAAGGTAAGGAGGAAGGATGCTCCAGGAATAGGAAATGAACTGGGTGTTTTATGTGAAGAAAAGAGATAGAATGTAGAATGAGGAGTAACATCTAAGAGGCCTAAAACGATTGGGATCCAGTTGTATGTAAATAGAGTTATGTTTTGCCCTAAAGACAATAGGAAGCCAATGGAGTTGATTAGAGTCATATGGTCAGATCTACATGCAATGAAAATTATTTTGGCAGCCATGTATGGGATGAACTAGAATGATGACAGGCAAGGTAGGGAAACCAATTAGAAGGCTGTCGAAATGATCTAGGCAAGCAGTAATGAAGATTTAAATTAAGGTGTAACTGTAAGTGGAAAGAAGGAATGTAAGAGATAATGAAGACAGAAATGGTAAGAGCTAGCAACTGTTTGAAGATATGACATGAGAGTAAAAAACACAGGATAATGTAGAGATTTCAAACATGGAAGATTGGAGGATGAGGGCACTATCAATGGAAACAAAAATTTGGAAGAAAGGATAGTTTATGAGGGAAAGATAATAAATTTTGTTTTAGATATATTGAGTATAAGGCATGTTTATGGGCCATCCAGTTTGAAATTTCTAACAGTTCACTGGTGATATGGAACTGAAATTCAAGGGAAAGAATAGAGCTAGATGTATCGATCTGGAAATAGTTATCTGCTAAGAAATGAAATCTGATGAGTCTACCAAGAGAGATAGTCTAGAGGAACCAGGGAAGAGGTCCAGAATTTTGAGGAAAATCTACAGCTAGGGGTCACCCTGTGGATAATAAGCTAGCAAAATAGACTGGGAGGAAGACAGACAGGAGGTGAACCTGAAGAGAGGAATGTCATGAAAACCTAGAGAAAAGTGTTGAGGAGGAAAGAATGGTCACTAACATCAAATGCAGTAGATATGTTGGGGAGAATGTGGACTTCAGAAAATTATTATACAGTATTTGGCAATTAATGGATCATTAAATTTGGAAAGAGCAGTTTCAGATGAGTGATGACATCAAAAGATTGCAAAGATTGCAAAGAGTTGAGAAGTGAATGGAAGGGAGAAAATGTAATCAGTAAGTGAAGATAGTTTTATTTAACCAAACTCCTTGGGAAAAGTTATCAATGCTTTTGGGCTGCTTTGACTGGTTAGGTCCCTTACCCAGCTTTATGCAGGCTCACTGTTCCCTTCACTGCTTCCCACCCCCCATTCTGTAACTTGGAATCTTGTACCATCTTATGCTGTAATGTTTACAATTAAGCTTTTCTTTTAAACTAGTATTGACTTTGGTTTCTATGTCTTGCCCCTCTTGCAAAGAAAGATTTGGGGAGTGGGGAGCTGAGGTAGTTTTGGGATGCTTTCTCCTGTTTTTTAAAGAATTATGCCAAATCATTTCAACTTATTGAGCAAATGATGATAATCAAGGTCAATGTCTTCACATATCTTATTTCCAGTTGTTTTAATTTTTTAAAGCATCAATAGCTTGTTTAAATGTAATCTGCTCCAATTGCCAGGGATGTTGTCTCTTCTTTATCTTTTTACCTCTGCTATAAACAGGTGATGGTATGACTAATATAGACAGAAATGTGTGTGTGTGTGTGTGTGTGTGTGTGTGTGTATGTGTATGAGAGAGAGACAGAGACAGAGAGATACTATGAGTTGCACATGATGTTTAGTGCCTTATGATTCACTTCTGGAAAAAAGTATTCATGAAATATATGTGAGATTTCTGAATTCCTTACTAGGCTTCGGTCCCTCTCTCTCTCTTTTTTTTTTTAATCCTCAACTTTGATTTCCAATATAATTTTCACTCTTGGCTTTTGGAAAGGGCCAGATAGTAATTTTGAGGTTCATGTTTAGAGAAACAGAAGATGAAGGTTTAGTGAAAGATTAAGAGAGATGTGTCATTTATAGAGGATTACCACGACATTCTAATGTCATGCAAGTCAAGGAAAAAGATATGACGAATGAGAAAGGGAGGAGAGGCAATGCCACAAAACAACAACCCAGTAACAATGAATTTGGTGATAAAATCATTGACTATGGAAAAGGTGTTTCAGTAGAGTGGTGGTAATGAAAGTCTAAATGGAATTGTTAAAGAATGAGTAGGTGGTAAGGCAGTGAAGGCAGAACATGTAGATTAATTATTCTTTAAGCTTGGAGTGGAAAGGAAAAATTAGAATCACTTGGAGAATCAGGGTCAAGGGATAATGAGGGGACATATGACCATAGGAAAAATGGAATTGATAGAGAAGAATAGACTGAATACAAAGGAGATAGAAGTGTTTTATTTGTGGAGCAATATCTTAAAACCAATGGATTACACTATTTACCATGAAATTTCATCATGATCTTAAAGTATTTTTTACTAATGACTTTTGCATGTGTGATGTAATCTTTGGAAGAGAATGAGGATTTGCATTATCTAACAAAAATATAGCCAGGAAAATATTCTAGGTTCCCTTTTTAAAAAGCGAAGTTTTATAGTAGAATTTATTTTTCAATTTTTATGTTATTTTTTGCTTTTCTTTAAATTGTAAAGTAACTTTACATTTGTGATGTCACCAGCCTCATCCTATATTTCCATATAAGGATATAAACTAAATTATACATGTTGTATCTTGTTAATGGGAATGGTAATAACATACCACTAACAATAACATTATTTATTATGGAATATTATTGTTCTGTAAGAAATGACCAGCAGGATGATTTCAGAAATGCCTGGAGAGAATTGCATGAACTGATGTTGAGTGAAATGAGCAGGACCAGGAGATCATTACGTACTTCAACAACAACAATGGCCCTCTTCAACAATGAGATGAACCAAATCAGCTCCAATAGAGCAGTAATGAACTGAACCAGCTACATCCATTGAAAGAACTCTGGGAGATGACTATGAACCACTACACAGAATTCCCAATCCCTCTATTTTTGTCCACCTGCATTTTTTATTTCCTTCACAGGCTAATTGTACACTATTTCAAAGTGCGATTCTTTTTGTACAGCAAAATAACTGTATGGACATGTATACATATATTGTATTTGACTTATACTTTAACATGTTTAACATGTATTAGTCAATCTGGGGGAGTGGGGAGGGGGAAGGAGGGGAAAAGTTGGAACAAAAGGTTTTGCAACTGTCAATGCTGAAAAATTACCCATGCATATATCTTGTAAATTAAAAGCTATATAATAAAAAAAGGGGAAAAAAGATATAATGCTAATAAAGAATTTAGATGTTATATACTTAAAAAAAATAATAACATTATTACAATATAGGCCTGCTAGAAAATCTTAGCTACTAATGCATTTTCTCATCTACTTTTCTTATCTATAATTAACTATATGATTGCCAACACATAGTAAAAATCTTGTAATATTTGCTTCCATGCACCTAATATGAACAACTCAGAATTTTCTTGTCTTTTAATAGTACCATTCTAAAATCGGTTGAGTATAAACATATTCACAACTGCAAAAGTAAGTAAAAAAAAAAAGATTATTGGCCCCACACAGAGATATGAAGACAAAGGTCTTCAGTGGGTGTGATTTTTTTTTTTTTTTTTACTTTTTTGGCAGAGGCAATTGGGGTTAAGTGACTTGCCCAGGGTCATACAGCTAGGAAGTATTAAGTGTCTGAGGTCACATTTGAACTCAGGTCCTCCTGACTCCAGTGCTGGGGCTCTATTCAACTGGGTCTGATTTTTGATGAGGAGTTATTTATTATGAGCTGCTTCCAATCTTTAATATGTAAATAACCTACAACCCACAATTTATTGTGCCATAAATTCTTGCACATTATTGAAAGGATTTTTCCAATGGATTCTAAAATAATGATCTTCCATGTCCTTCATAAAGTCTATTCATGAAGCAATTCTGACTAAATGCTGTGGCAAAATTGATCTAAAGGTATATAAGTAGGGAGAGGAAACATTTAAGTACTAATTATGTGATAGACTGTGTCAAGTGTCGCTGATACAAGAATAAGCAAATTAGTCTCTGTCCTCAAGGAGTTTAAAGAAGACAATGCATTTCAAGAGCAGAGTATTGTGAAGATCAAATAAGATGATATTTGTAAAATGCTTTACACAGTTTCTGACACATAGTAAATACTTAAACAATTCCTTTTGTTTCCTTCCTTCTTTCCAATCTCTCCAAAGTTGTGAAATAAAGCTCATACATTCAAAATGTGGAGAAATTTCAAAGAAGCAGAGATCTTTCCAAAAGGGAAAGAATGAAATACACATCTGTTAAATCCTTACTATGTGGCAAGCACTATGCCTAGTGCTTTACAAATATTTTGCCTTTTGATCCTCACAACATCAATGGAAGGTAAATGCTATTATGGTCGATATTTTACAATTGAAGAAAATGGACAGACAGAGGCTAAGTTTGAACTCAAGTCTTTCTATCTCAAGCTCAGGCCTGTATCCAATGTAGCAACTAGCTGCCTCAGAAGAACCACATGTCTAGACACATAACAAATGTAATCCGTATTAAAGCCATTATAATATTATTGTAAATATCTACATCTCTCTGAATCACCACATTGTAATGATTAGACTATTAAGACTTGATTAAAATAAATTCATTCTCTCTTTCAAAGAAAGAATGAAATATAAATTATCAAGTTCAATATGTATAATATTCATATAAAAGAATGTGGCTAATACAATTAAGATCTTGATTGGATTTTTTGACATTAACAAAAAATAAAAAGGAAAGCTAAATGGCTCATGATCTCAAATCAGTAACATAATAGGCATAGACAAATTTAGAAACATGATTTTAAATAAACAATAATGTTGAAAAGTTATTCCTCTCTTACTCATTCACAAAGAACTAGACAGAATTAGAATTTGCTTTCACTGTTGAATTGGGCAGTCAATAACCTGGACACTGAACACCCCACATTATATAATTGTGGTGAAAATTATGGCTAAGAGCTGATATGACTAAATTTTGAACTTGGATCTAGGAGGTGAAAATTAGTTTTGTTGTTTTTTTTAGTTGTTGAAGACATTATGCAAGCTTGGTTCAGTGTTATCAATTATAAGCATATAGTTAGTAGCTTCAAATCTAGAAAGAATACCACTCAACTAAAAAATCTAAAAATTGAATGAATAAGCAGACAAAACATATATAGACAATTTAATACAAAATGATTAGTTAACTGTTAGGCAAAATTTTAAAAAATTCTTAAAAGTTCCAATTATTATTTACTTATTAGTGTAAGTTTAGTATCCACCTGGACTAAGGATGTATTTATGTCATGATCCTCTTTGGCAGTCTGGTGAAGCTGATATGGACTCTTCTCAAGATGTTAATAAATTCTTATAATAACATACACAGGACTATAAAGAAAACTAATTATATTGAAATATGTATATAAAAATATTTAAATAATGAATTTATGGACCATAGGTTACGAATCTCTGATCATGGAAGGTATGCTCCTTGAAAGTAGGGGCTATTTCTCATTTTGCCTATTAATCCTCAGTGCTAACACAATGGCTTATACAAAGTAGATGCTGATCAAATGTTTGCTGAGTTTAATTTAGAATGCTTTCTTATGATCAAGTATGATAGACTCAGCCGTTCTCAGCAATATAGTGATCCAAGACAATTCCAACAGTCTTGGGATAGAAAATGCCATCCACATCCAGAGAGAGAATTATGGAAACTTAATGTGGATGGAAGTAAACTATTTTCATTTTTGTTGTTGTTGTTTGCTTTTTTCTTTTTGGTTTTTTCCTTTGTTCTTTTTCTTATTCTTTTTTTACACAATGATTAATGTGGAAATATGTTTAAAAATAAAATAAAATACTTTCTTACTTGCTAAATATTTTGTTTTGTGAATAATGTAATGGGTTATATATATTAAAATATATATATATATATGTAATATACTGATACTAATATACTAATACTAATATACTGAGACTCACCTGCATATTTCACTTCTAAATCTGCAAGTGCTTGCAAACTGTTCTCGTATGTCACTTTCTCAATATCAAGCATTCCAACAGTGTCATACACCTGCTTGGTTTGTTGTATAAGCTCCTCAGTTCTTGCTTTAATTTGTTCTGGTGATAGATCCCATTTCAAAAAGTTTTTTTTAGTTGCTGAAGATGAAGACCTCAATTGAAGAGGGGACATAATTTCTCTTCCTAAAGTCATTCTTAAAATCCTGGAACCACCAGCTCTGAAAAAGATTTAGGAAACAATTTTAATTAGGAGACAAGATCATAAAAGCTGGTACAGATGAGGAAACTGACTTAAAGAGTGGCAAAATAATTTGTTCAAACTCAAACAAAAATTTAGAATTGGGATTTGAATCTAGGACTTCTGATTCTAGTTCTTTTCCCATACCATGTTTGTTGGTTCTATCATTATTGTTAAAATACTTAAGTAATAATGCTTGTTACCTAGCTGAATTAAGAAATAAAATATAAATGAACACAATTCTTTTAGACAGAAAGGAGCAATGATTGAAATTTTTAAAAAATTGAACTTAACAAACACTAAATAAAATGAGCATTTCCACTAAGAAGGGAATTAAAAAATCCTTCTAGCAAATATCAAATCAAGCAAAACAAATCCCCACTTGGGCCATGTCAAAAAATATGTCTTTTCTTCTATGCCTTGAGTTCATCACTTCTTTGTCAGAAGGTGAGTAGCATGTTTTATTATATGGCCTCTGGTCATCGAAATAATTAGCATTCTCAAGTCTTTCTTGATTATCTTTTTTTAAAAGTTTACTTTTAGCATCAAAACTCTTTCGGTCATGTTTTATGCTCTTCAAAACATGGAATGCCAAAATCACTGAAGAATCAAAATTGCAGTTCATCTAAAGGATGATGGAGAAATGCATGATGGGTAAAAGTACCAAAGATTAAAAAACATGCACTTGAAAAGTCACGTAAAAGATAACATCAAAGACATGAATGATACAAAAAGGAGGGGCTTGGTTTACAGAGCAATGATGAGGGTTAACAAATGGATTATATTTGTGCAGCACTAGTACCCCTATAAGATCAAAAAGCTGAAATTCAATAATCCATGTATCATGGTGGGGAGGGGGAAGGGAGAGGATAACATACATTAGTGAGACTCCAGATATCCTGGAGTTTTAAAGGATAAGTCTCTCTTCTATTAATTCAATCAAGTGCCATGTTTGGGAAAATCTACCAATTACAGTCCAGCCATTAGGAGCATATACAATGTGCTGTGATGAATATAGTCCCCTCACATGAGCTTTGAATCATACTCATGTATTCTTGGTGACGACTGTTTCCTGTCTGCTTAGTAGTGAGTAGTGAGTGGTGAAAAAAGGCCTCTTTAACTGGCTCCTGAACTGGGCCTGAAATCAAAAGGTTCCTATGAGAGCAAATTGGTCTCTCTTTTTCCTCCTTCCCTGTGTTTGAGTGAGAAGGCAACTACCAAGTAGAGAGAGTACTAGAAGCCTACTCTTCCACTTGTATAACACAGCACTATGTGCAAATGACCCTGCTTTTGTGCCTGCTCTAAGTGAAGGAGTACTGGAAACACAAAGGGTTAGATTTTATCTTTGTGTCAGATTCTGTGCCAGCATACTGGGTGCCAACCCCAGTGAGGAGGAAGCTTCTTGACTCATCAAAGTAATAGATCAATGACAGCTAAGAGTAAACAATTCATCCACTGGCTATGTCATATTTTAGAAATGAATTTGGCAAAGCACATTTTTAAAAGAAACTGAAGTGATTTAGAGAGTGTGCCCCTCATGTGGATGGGATGGGTTTATACTTTGGTTCTTGCTATATCTTCTTAGTAAAATTGTCTTTGTAAAAGCCAATTGATGTTAATTGATTAAATGGTATTGGGGAGTTGATTACTAGGTCAAACATTTATATGGAGGGAGGGGAGAAATAATAAATATAGCTGGCAATTGATATTAAGGAACAACACACAGAAATGGGTGCTCAAGCCTATAGTATCAGAAGAACCACTCCACTCTTACCTCCCCACACTTTTCAGGAATACTGTTAAAACTCTAAGGGAAAATTTAGCTATCCTTGCTCTAGGAGCCTGATCTGCTCATGATGGAAGGGGAAGGAGAAAAGGGAAGAAAAAGAACATGAAAAGCACCCATTACATTCTAAATACTGTGCTGAGTAAATACTTACACACAGTAGTTCCACAGTGCTTTGCTGCATGTACATATGTGAATTAATATAAAACCTTTGTTTTAATTAAATAAACAAAGGTTTTCTTTTCAAGTTGAGTAGCTATTCAACACAACTATCAATTATCAAAATTCAATGGAAACCAACAATAGCACTTTGAATTTTAAGGCAAGGAAAAAAACTGATAGCTGAAGATATCATCAGTAGTTAATTGACAAATGTGGGAAAAAACAAATTAGAAATGTAAATTTAAACAGATGATTTGAAATTCTGATTGAAGTTCCGCAGTCTATGCAACATTTCATACCAGGAGTACAAATTTTACTGGTTAGGCTTACTTTTTCACAGAACAGCCTCCATTGATGGTAATTTCACTCCTATCATTTATTTCATTTTGACTATGATAAACACATCTGATTTTTATTTAGATAATTTGATGAAGGAATGAATATTTTCACCTTGACTACAGAGATAGACCTATTATTCACCTATTTCTGAATTTATTACCTTGATATGTAAAAAGTAGTGCTTTTCTGAATTTATTAACCACTGTAACAAGGGTCAGTACAGGGAAAAAGAACAAGTTAGAAAGTACTTTTCACCTCAGTTGCTGGTTTAAAAAAAAACAGAACTAAACTCCAAAAGACAAAAAGAATTTTTTTTTTCCTCTCTTCACAGAAAACTTTTCTTCCCTCTCTCTGGGTTTTCTCCCAATTCCTTCTTTTCTCATTTTCTTGAGCTGTAGGGAAAAATATTAGTTCTCCAAAACATATTTAAAACACTTCCAGTTTGTCCCTCTTTATCCCTTAGACATTTTACTTCACACTAATGTTCTTCCCCTCTTTCCCTTCTGTTTATTTTTAAGATTTTGCCCTTGCTGTAGGTCCTTGGACATTTTCCCCCATTTTCTGTGCCTTAACAGCACCTGTGATAGGATATATAGGGCTTTTAAAGCCAGGGAAAAGCTGTGCTTACTGCTCTTGGGAATAGGACTAAGACAGTGCATCACTCCTCCACTTCCTCCAATTACCCAGCCTAATTGCTACATGCTATGCATAAAGGACAGGTGTGATCTTCTCTTTTGCTATGAAATACAAGGATGATTTGAAAACAAGAATCCTTATAGGAGAAGAAATTCCCGAAATTACATAAAATTCTGAATTTTTTTTTCTCAGTTAAAAATAATTAGGCTCTACCAACAGTTCATTTCTTTCATGCTATTTTTAATTGTTTCCATTATCTAAACTATTCCCAGATACACATCAATATGTGATTTCTAGTCCTGAATGGAACAATCTTCATCAAAATTTATGGGAAAAAATAATGATGGGGATAAGAGGTGAAAGTTGTGCCTCCTGTGTTGCAAAGGATAAATGCTTATAAAGTAGAGAGTTGACAGCTAGATGACCAAAGGGATAGAGTACTGAGCCTGGAGTCGGAAGACACTAGCTGTGTGACCTGGGCAAGTCACTTGCAATACAAACAATATTGTTTGCTTCAGTTTCCTCATAAAATGAGTAGGAGAAGAAAATGGCAAACTACTCTGGTATCTTTGCCAAGAAAACCCCAAAGGAGTTAGACACAAATGAAAAATGACTAAACAATAAAGTAGAGATAGGCTATTTAAGTTTCAGCAGTCCTCAAACTTTTTAAATAGGGGGCCAGTTCACAGTCCCTCAGATTGTTGAAGGGCCAGACTATCATAAAAACAAAACCTCACACTCTGTCTCCACCCCTCAGCCCATTTGCCATAACCCAGTGGGCCACATAAATGTCCCCAGCGGGCTGCATCTGGCCTGTAGGCCATAGTTTGAGAACTCCTGTAATAGCTAATGAAGCTGTTGCAAAGGCATTTCATTTGGCTATATGATTTGTCATAGGTTTTCTCTGAGTTAATGTTTATTCTCTTATTTTGCAGAATTTTTTGAAGATTATGTTCATTTAACTGAATACTTTTTCCAAAGTTCACCTCAAATACAAATTTCACTTTGAAGTTTTCCTTGACATTATTGCTTAACATGGTGATCAACTCCTGTCTCTTAATACTTACTTTGAAACTCACTTAAAGTTCTGGTTCCTGATATTTGGTCAACGAATGTTATGACTTTTCACTCAAATATTAATTATAAGTTCCTTGAGGGCAGGAAACATAACTAAATCAATTATATTCACCTAATGTGCAAAAGGACTTTGGTACTGATAGTGGGGTGAGAAGGGCTAAAATCTAGATAAGACACTGTCTTTAATTCCAAATATACTTGGCAAAGTCTACAAAAAAGAAAAGTTACCAATACTGGATGAACTATGGGAAAACAGATACATTCATTTACTGTTAAAGAAAATGTGAACTGGTCCAACAATTTGAAATTATTCCAAGAAAGTTATTATCAATTGTGCCTTGCATATATAGCAAGCACTTAATAAAGGCATCTTCCCAGCTTCTGCATATCTTGTGAACCAAAGATACCAATATTAGGTTTATAACTCGAAGAGATAAAAATAAAGAAGAAGAGGACTCATATGTTCCAAAATGCTTATTGTAGCTATTTTTTTATGGTGGCAAAAAAATGGCAAATGAGGTGGATTAGCATTAGTTGGGGAATGGCTGAACAAATTATGGTATATGAATTTGATGGCACACTATTGTGCTATAAGAAATGCTAGGGGGTCAGTTTCAGAGAAAGCTGAGAAGGCTTGTGTGAATTAATAAAAAGAAAAGTAAGCAGAACCAGAATCTCTATATATAATATCATTCTAAAGACAAAAAAATTTTGGAACACTTTAGAATACTGATAAAGATAATGAGCAACCATGATTCCAGAGAATTCATGATTAATAATGCTACCTATTTTCTGATAGACAGGTGATGGATTTATTATTTATTTTGTTTGGCTATACATTTTTGTAACACAGTTTTGTTTTTGTTCTTTTCACAATGTGAGGGAGGAAGGGCAAATGGGGAGAATTAAAAAAAAAATTAATGTTTTAAAAAGAGGTAGAGATGAGGAAGAAGCCCATCCCAGGCATGGGGGCAACTTATGCAAAGGCACAGAAATGGAAAAAAAAAAATTAATAGTTAGCAAAGAATAAGCAATAGTAGGCAAAAGCCTTTGTGTTAATTGTGTGGTTACAAGACTAAATATGATATACTTTAAAATAAAAGTTGTTAAAGCCTGATTGTCCTCTTTTATGAATATGTTTTTGAATATGTTTGTATATTTTTAAAGAACAGGCCAACATTTTGTAGAATTGATAGGTACTGATATTTTCTTAAACATTTTTGATAATAATACTGTAACTCCCCTTCCCCCCATCCTTTAGTGTTCTCTCTCCTCTTTCATATACATATATATAGGATATAATAAGTTCCTTAACTCCCAAAATTATGTCTCTTTCACAATAGCTCTCTAGATTAATCCTACTGCTTATGCACTCTTTTTTTTTTTTTTAATTGTATATCTGATTTTCCAATCAACATGCCATAGACTGTTATGTTGGAGTCCCAATACAGTATTCCACTGTCGCTGATGTAGGTAAGACTTTGTTATAGAAATTGTGATATGTCTTTTCTATTTTTCTTCTGTTTCTTGTTTGCCTTCTGATTTTACCCTTAAATACTTATTAATAAGATTTGGTTTAAATGGCAGTTTTACTAAGCTTAATAAAAACTTTTTTTGTGTGTTTCTTACTATTATATGAGGTAATAACATAATTTTCTTTATAAAGAAATTTCTATTTTAAATTGGTGATGTTTATTCCTTTTATCAATTTTCCATTTTTCAGTTTCAGTAACTTGTTTAAATAGGTCAAGAAGGAGATGTTTTAATTGTTTGCTATATGGTCTCATTTTAATTTTTTTCTTCTAATTTGATACTGACTTGGATGCTTATTCTAACAAGTTAGGTACATGGTCTGACAGTACACAGATGATTCTGCTATAAGTTCCAAATTACTGCTTGTCAATTTTTGTAGTTATCCAATGTAGATATATCCAATGTTCACTATATCTGATTCTTAATTTAAGATACATAGATGTGAGATTTGAAGGACTTAGAGAAAGGTGAATCTCACTGGGGTGAAGGGGGAGTTCAGCTCAGTTCAGATAGTGACTAGGAAAGCCAGTGAGATGGATGGTCAGGGTCTTAATAAGAGCATATCAGTAACTAAGACTCTCTGTCCAGGATCAGTAGTACAGCAGACCAGTGAGGCAGCTTCCAGTCCCAGCTCAGAAGGCAAACTGCCACCTAGAGAGAATGGGCTGTTTCCTGGAAAGAGCAGGTAGGACTACTCTCTGCTGTGGGCAAAACTCCAAGCACAAGGGGCCCCTGTGTTCAAAGCTCTGAGTCAATTAGAGCTGTATAAGAAACTTAGGACAGTGCCCCCTTTACCCTAGGAGCAGAGCTCAACTGTAAAAGTCGAGAAATAAAAAAAAGGAAAGAAAATGAGCAAGAAACAGAAAAGAACTTTGACCATAGAAAGCTGCTATGGTGATAGGGAAAATCAAAACACCAATTCAGATGAGGGCAAAATGTCCACAGAGAAAATCTCAAAGAGTGATATGAAATGGTCTCAAGCCCAAATAGGCTTCTTGGAAGTGCTCATAAAAGATTTTTAAAGGCAAGTAAAAGAAGTAGAAGAAAAAAAAAAAAAAGAAATGAGAGATATGCAAGAGAGAGTCAACAGTTTGGAAAAGAAAGGGAAAAAATTGACTGAAGAAAACAATTTCTTAAAAAATACAACTGGCCAAATGCAAAAAAAAAAAAAAAAATCCACTGAAGAAATGAATTCCTTAAAAAACACAACAGACTAAATGCAAAAAATCCATTGAAGATATATAGATGTGGGGATTCTGAACTGTCTTTTGCATTTAATGCTCCTAATAAATATTTTCTAACACATGGTACCTTTGATTCAGTGATCCCACTTATGGGAATACTCACTAAGGAATATTCAGCAAAGAAGTAATTAAGAGAAAAACAAAGAGTTTCTTGTACAATTTACAGCTGAGTTGTATGTAATAGTGATATTACTCAAAGTCCTTAACTTCTGGCAGAAGCTATTTATTTATTTATTTAAATAAATTCCTTAAATCTGACTTAGTCCAGAGCCCATCCAATCTGGCAGTTCTCAAGACCATTCTCTCAAATCATCCTCCAATTATATTACTTGCCTAAACTCCATCCCATTGCTGAAATTACCCTAGACATATTCTTTCTGCATATGTTATGACCAAAGACCAATGTTGACTCATATCCAAAGCCCAGAGGAACAATTAACTCATACAATGTGCTTATATTTACACTTTTAATCTCAAAGGTAATTGCAAAAACTTTCTACCTTGATTATAGTTGCTTAGTAAACAAAGATATGCCAGAGTCATCTAGAACTCTGCAAATCTGTTTATATTTGCTATGTGATTCAGGCAAAGGCTGCAGACAAGTTGCAATTTGCATTTGTAGAGGGAATTTCCTCCCTGAGAGTTCCTTACACCATTGAAATTACAGATTCAGATAAAAAAAAAATTTGAATGTTAAGTTCCATTGCCAATTATCTTGCCATTCAGAGGCAGCAAGCTAGAAGGCACAATAGATGGGGCCTGGAAGCAGGAAGATTTGAGTTCAAATATGACTTTAGACCCTCACTAGTTGTATGTAACCCTGTGCAAGTCACATGACTTCACTGTGTCTTAATTTCCTTACTGCAAAATGACAATTAAAATAGCACTTATTTCCTAGGGTCATTGTGAGAATCAAAGGAGATATCTGCAGTGCTCTTAGTACCAGGCCTGCCACATCTTGGGCACTTAACAAACGCTTATTTCTTCCTTCTTTCTTTCCTTCCATATGCCTCAAGGATAAAAAGTGACCAGTTGTAAGGCTAAAAAAATGGGAGGTACCAATTCCCTAGTTCATCAGTAAGTTTTTAATTTTTTAAAAAATTTTTCCCCAAATGCATGCAAAAACAATTTTTAACATATAGCGTTTTTTGGGTTTTGTTTTTAATTTTTAATTACAAATGTCTCCTTCATTCCTTTCCTTTCCCTATCTCAGATGGTAAGTTGTCTGATATAGGTTATAGATGTGCAGTCTTGTAAAACATTTCCATATTAGTCATTTTGTGGAAGAAAATTCTAAGAAAGAAAGGAAGGAAGCAAGCTTGCTTTGGTTAGTATTCAGATTCAGATAGGATTTTTCATCATGAGTCCTTTGGGATTGTCTTGAATCACTGCTGTATTGCTAAGAATAGAGAGCTAAGTCATTCACAGTTGTTTATTTTAATACTGCTGTTAATTGTGTACAGTGTTCTCCTGGTTCTGCTTACTTCACTCAACATAATAAATACACTAGATAAGTATAACTCCAAGTAGGGTGTAATAACATTAAACAGAGTTTCAAAAGGACTCAAGAGAATTGAAGAAATAATACTTCTTGATTATTCAAGAATAGATATTTCAGCTGGAGAGATCATGAAAGACTTTACTAAAGAGGTAGAATCTGAGCTGATATTTGAGAGGAAAAATGGACTATGAAAGGTAGTGATGAGAAGGAAATGAATTCCAGGTATATAGAAGTTCATGGAGGTAAGCATGTGTGGCAGGGTGAACAAAAGAAACTGCTGCAACATTTCCCATAATGCCCACTTCCTAATGTGGACAAGGATATGGTCTCTTTTTAAAAAAGCGTATAAGGACAAATCTATCCTTTCTCACTCTAAGGACTATGAATGTATCAATCTGCTTTATATAGAATACATATGTGCATACAACTTATTTATTGATGTAGGTACATCTATAACTATAGCTTTTATCCTCTTATTAAGATCTTTGGACACGAGTATTCTCTTTACTCTATTTGTTAGTATTTTGTCTGTAGAACCCCAAAGATGAAAATCCAAAAATACCTCTATAAAACCTTTGCTTCCTTACTTGTAGGAATAACCTAAAGGCATTCATTAGCACATCAGATTGTTGTGTCACAGTTCTGTTTTATTGTCCTGACTCAGTTTCCCTAAATTGGTTCTGCTTCAGTCCCCTTAGTTGCAACCCTCCTCCCCACTCTGGTTCATGAAGACTGATATAACTCACAGCTATTTGCTCTAAAGTTATAAATTGTCAATGTGTAAACTCAAAAAAGGGGAATCCAGACATTCTGTCTGTAGCCAGACACTTTTTTAACTCCCAACTTATTAGAGTTTATGGTCCTGTTGAGGGCAGTAGTCCCTTGATATTCTTTGTTTGATCTCCAACTTCTTTTGGGACTTGGACCTTTGATACAAGATCTGGTCAAACTAGTTTGGGCTATGTGAGCTGGCTGGGATTTTACAGCTCCCATTCTAATCTACTCAGATAGACCAAATGCCATCAGGAAATTCCTTTTTGGGAAGAGACTTCTGTCTGTCCCCAAAAGATAACAAGAGAATCCTTATCTTATTTACATCACTCTCCCGAACCTCCTTACATCACTGCATCTGAATGATTGTGCTCTTGTATAAAAGAGAGAACTCAAAAATCTATTCTTTGCAAAATTGGCCTTGTACCTTGCAGCCATTTTGCCCACTGACTCTCCAGGTGTTTCCATTCTAATCAATAAAGACTATGTTCCCATACAGCATTAAGTAGCAAATTTATTTGCTGCCTAACCGCCCTTGGTTACTTTGGGGAAGGAAGGAGAGAGAGAAAAGGAACTGACCCATCTCGGTTTAGACCTCAGTTTACTCCTCATCAGTCCTACCCCCCAACCTGTCAAAACCGGATTTATGGTTCCCAGAATTGGACTCCACTCTCCTGCATTTGTTTAGTACAGTGTATAAATATGTCATGGAGAATTCACATTGGCTGCTGGATGCTGGATCTTTGAGATGATAGTCTCATTCAGCCCTGGGACCAAATCATGATCCATTTGGTCCCAGTAAATCTCTCCCTTTCTAATAAAATATTAAAAACTCTCTAATCTGTATTTTGCCTCAGTTTCTCCGGCATTACAAGATAATCAGCATATATTTTCTGTTAATTGTCACATATTTTAGAAAGATAATGTATAGAGATAAATATACTCTTTATTCAATGTTAATTTTACAGAGTCAGGGTCCAGATGTTCCCATAGCAGCAGATATAGAACAGAACCTTCATGCCCCTACTATGAGCAACCCTGAGTATAGCAGGTAGTATTCTACTTTCATATCTTCACCTCCTTCAACCAATTACTTCCCTTAAAGATCCCAAAATATAGATTTGAAAGCAGAGGACTGATTCCCCTCCCCCTGAAAAAAAGGAGAAAGCATCTCTAACATATACATTAAAAATGGGACTTTCCCCATGAAAAAAAGGAGCATTTGGAGTTGTCTCACCACCAAAATGTAGGTAAAATAATTGTCTCAATCTAGAATAGAGTTCCATGGTGTCATTCTTTCAATTTCAGAGAGCTGTAAAAAATTTCCTTTTGAAACCCTAGTCTTGTGTATGGGTTTCCTTTTCCCTTTCCTGGTACAGCTATAGAGTTATCACAATTATTTAGTATGTGATAATTAAGAGATATTTGCTGAAAATGAAGGATTTAAAATGGGTAATTTATTTGATCAAACTGCATCATTTTCAAATTCCTTTAACTCAAGGAACCCTCATTTCATTTGTTATAATGAGTCACCCTAATTTAGCATGTCAAACCTGAGGAACAGTTAATAACATATAGTTTGGCTAAAAAATATAAGGGTATTGTTAAGAAATAAGGTGGAAAAAGGTAGATTGGAGCCAGAACATGGAAGGTCTCATTCAAGATTTTGTATTATGTCCTAAAGACAGGAAGCTGTTGTTTTTTGAGCAATGGAGTAACAGAGGCAGATCATTGCCTTAGGAAAAATATTTTGGCAACTGTGTCAAGGAAAAATAGCTAACAAGTGGCTTTAAGTTTTGTAAATGTTACCTTACTAGAAGCTTATCATAATTTTATCAGATAGGTTCTATTATTATTCCCATATTACAGATGAGAAAATTGGGACTGAGGGAGATTAAGTTATGCAGCTAGTAAGTATCTGAATCATGGTTTCAATTTAAGTTTTCCAGACTCCAGGTGGAGCATTCTCATCCATTATGTCACTTAGTTGAGTCAAGAAGGGAAAGAAGAGGCAGGGAGAGGGAATAACCCCAAAGAGTGATTAGGTGATAAACTGCAGTGGTATAAGTAAGTGGAAAGGAACAAAGAGATATTCTGGAGAAAGGAGCAGGACTTTGGGTAGTGGCAACTGATAGTATAAGAGAGGAAGGTGAGAGAATAATTAAAGGTGATGCATATCTGAGTGATTGGGTTATTAGAGAACAAAAGAAAACTTGTCAGGAAGTTTAAGTTTAGGGGTGGAGGAAATGAGGAATTAAATAAACTGCCTATGAGACATTAAGGTAGAGCTATAGACCAAGAAGTAAGAAATGGGAAACAACTTCAAGGAGAAGATCTATATACAAAGATTTGGAAATCATCTTGGTAAAGGGCAGCTGAGATGGATCTCTGAGCACTGGACTTGGCAGAAGAGAAAAAGTGAGTTGCAATACTTCCTCAGCCACTTACTAGCTGTGACCCTAGGCAAATCCCTTTACCTTTGCCTGCCTTAGTTTCTTCCTCTGTAAAATGGGGGTAATAATAGCACTTAAAAGTTGTGGTGAAGATCAAATAAATTTTTGTAAAGTGCTGGCAAAGTTTTAAATAAATGCTAGGTAAGGTCAGCTATTATTATTAGAGGTGATAACAATCCAGATAAAAGACAAAGCCCTGAGGGGATACTCTTACGGAGAGAGCCAGTAAGAGAGGGTGAGTCAGTGAAAGAGATCAAAGAATAGTTTCTAGACAACTAGATCCTAGACTCATTTGATATGCAGACAGGATAGTAAGAGATGAGAAGGGAAGGGAAGGGAAATACTATTTATATAGCTTCTACTATGTACTAGACACTATGCTAAATAAAAAAAAATCACTGTTCTCAAGAAATTTCTGTTCTTTCAGGGGAGACAATATATCTGTAAATTTACAAAATAAATATAAGCAGAATAAACACAAAATGTATGCAAGATATTTGAGAGGGGATGGTCCTAACAGATAAGAAAAGGTGGGATCAGGTAAGATATCAGACAGAAGATGGTATTAGGCTGTGTCTTAAAGGCAATGAGGCATTCTAGGAGATGGAAATGAGAAGGAAGTCCATTGCAGATATGATGAACCACCAAAGCAAAGGTTGGCAGGGTGCCTGAGTAAAGACTGCATGCTTATATAGAATGCAGAAAGGAGAGAAATGTATAATGTTGGAGAAGCAGCTAGATGGCCCAATGGATAGAACCACTTAGGTCAGGAAGACCTCAATTTAAATTTGGTCTTCTACATTTAATAGCTATGTGGGCAAGTCTCTCTCTGTCTGCCTCAGCTCATCAGTAAAATGAAGCTAATAATAATAATAATACCTATTTCCCAGGGTTGTGGTGTTATTAAAAAAACAGAGAAAAATCTTAAAGGGCTAAAATAAATGCTAATTAATAATAATAACAAGAAGGTTATGATGATGTTGGAAAAAATAGTTTGGGGCTAAGTTATATGAAGGGCTTTAAAGTCAGATGCTTCTAAACAAGGTTATTTTTCTCCACGGTTAATGAAAACTTGCTTTTTTTCAGAATCCAAAAATAATTTATTTGACATTAAAATATAGATACACTCCCTGACAAGTTTTCTTTTGTTCTCTAATTCACCTAACTGTTCTCTCTCTGTTTCTCTCTCACCCCCTGTCCCCATCCCCTCTAGTATTTCATCCTGTAGTGGCTAAGACTAAAGAGGAAGGATAAGGAGAGTAGGCCATGAGGTTACTAAAGGAAATCTATAAAGCAGAAAATCTCTATTCTGTGATAAACCAAGTAGGCTACCAGTACAACTGTATATACTGGCCACAGTTTTCCTTTCAACAAGTCACAGTAGCACTAAAAGCAGCAACAGGCTATAAGAGAAGAGGAAAGAACCTGGAGTTGAGTGGATCTTGGAAGCCAAGAGGTTTTTTTTTGTTTGTTTGTTTGTTTTAATGTACACAGAGGGATAAGAAGTTTTTGAAGAGCCAGCTGGAATAGATAGAGCATTTGAGTCTTTAACTGCACTCAGGACTCTTGCATTCCCACCTGGAACTTCTCATACAAGATGTGAGCTAGAATCCCATTGATCACACCTAAGGTCTCATCCTTCTGAAACACAATCTTGTAGGAATCCAGATAGCACTCTCTCTGTTCCTCGATGAAGTCACACTGATTCACACACATTTAGGAATCCTATACTGGATACCCCATCAGCCATTGTCAGATTGTCAGTCAACAACCTGGAGCTGTTCAAAGTATTTGGAGTCCTCCACTATAGATGAGATGACCCTTGAAATCTTGCAAACAGCCATTTTTATCAGAGTCCTTGTAATTGGACAGGACATGTATGTTGGGACAGAAAACATTCACCAGCCTGATAATCTCTTCCAAAATGTTACAATACTGGCAGAAAAAATGAGAAGGGGAACATTGCTTCAGTAGAGCCTGTTGAAAAAGATGTCTCAAGCCCTTCCTTGAACATTACATCTAAATCTCTAACAATCTGGGTTATCTGACACTTCTGTTGACACATGAGATTGTGAGTTTTAGTACCATATTGTACCATAACAGGGAACTTCTCTTTGACCATCCTGTTTGGATCAATCTTATCTGGGTAATAGTAGTGAAGAAGATCCTTTAAGTTTTTTTCGGACAATTTTCACTGAGGAGCTTGCATATTATCTAGGATTTTGTAAGATAAAGAGCAGTGCTTTCTTTCCATTATTTCCAAACCTAGTCAGGGTCATAACAAAGTCAGAAATGAATTGTAATTTATTGCATCCTCCCTTCCTGAGGGAGTAAATGATCTGAACTTGCTGGGGGTGCCACATGAGAACTGCAATCTTCATCACATCTTTCATTTGCTCCTTTACCTCCTCTGCCTTAGTCTTCCTGTCTGCTGTTGCTTGAAAATTTGAGGTTTTTTTCTTCTGAAATCATAGATGCTTCAAGTTAGACAAGCCCTCAGAACTGACCTAGTTCATCCTGTTCCTCAAGCAGTACTGTTGACTCTAACATCTGTAACACATGGCCTTCCAAGTTCTTTTTAAAAACACTGAATGAGGGGAAACTTCATTATCTCTGAGGCGGCCTATTTCAGTTTTTGAAAGTATTAATATCAAGTTTTTTATTATGTATTGTTATCTATTGCTTCCTTATATGTTGTGCTATATATATATAAACATTGAAAATGTATTTCCCTGTGACTTCTTCTGGTATTAAAACAAAATGTTTATCTTTTCTCTCTTAAAAAATTCTTTTATTTTACCCTTACAATTTTACTTGCACAATTCCTCCTTTTCTGTACTCTTACCATTCTGCTATAAAATATGAGGGTAGAGGAAAATCATCTTATTAGAGTTCAGCATCCCAATTTTTACTATCTTTTGAGACTCTTACTATCTTATACAGTACCTAGAAGTCACCTTAGCAGTTAATTGTCCCTTACATTTCTTTAAAAGTCTTCCTTCAGCAATTTAAAAAATTAATTTTTATTGATATCGTTTCTTTTTATGTCAGCTACATTTCCCCCTACATCCCTTCTGCTACCACTCAAATGCATCCCATAAAGACAGAATTTATTCTAAAAAGAAAAAAGAGGAAGAGGAAAAGAGTAAATGTGAGCAATATCGTCAAGGTTTGGCTATATTTCATTGTTCCACACCCATGGACCTCCTATGTCTGCAGGAGATATCTTCTTATGTCTCTTATTGGGGTTATGCTTATTCTTTACAGTTTTATGTTATTCATATTCCTTTGAACTGGAGTTGTTCTTTCTACCTACATTGTTGTAGTTATTATGTGTATATTTTTCTAGTTTTATTTTGCTTACTTCATTCTATGTCAATTCACATGTCTTTTCATGCTTCTATGAATTTATCATAGTTGTCATTTCTTACAGAAAGTAATATTCAATTACATTCATGTATCATAATTTGTCTAGCTATTCCTTAGGTAATAGACAACTATTTCAGTTCTTTTCTACCACAAAGAATGTAACATTAAATATTTTGGTATGTATAGAGTCCTTTTTTACTGGTGGCTTCTTGGGAATATAATAGATGCCTAATAGTGGAATTTCCAGGTTAAAATGAATGGGGATTTTATTAAATTGAGGGGAGGACATAATTCTAATCTGCTTTCTAAGTCACAGTTCCACCAACAATGTAATAGTGTGCCTGAATTTCCACCAAATCTCTGACATAAACTATTTAGAATATGTAAATTTGCATTTACATAAAGAATATTTTGTACTATAAGAAATGATGAGTATGAGGAATTCAGAGAAATGTGTAAAGACTTGTATGAATTGATACAGAACAAAATAAGTAGACTGAAGAGAAGATCACTAAAAGGAAATCAAACTGAATAACTCAATGAAGTTTCTAGAAAACAGTTAAAACTTTCTTGTCCTCATGGAAGAAAGATGGGGGACTAGGAGAGCATAATATTAAATATACTGTCAGACACCATTACTGATTCAGATGTTTTAGCTTAGTTGTTTTTCTTTGGAGGGTTTGGTTGGGGGAGGAGTTGAAATGGCAAATAAAAGATAAAATACATCAATAGAACAAACAAATAAACAAAAAGCTCTTGGGAGTAATGGAGTTGCTATTTAAGAATAGGAAGGCAGTGGCTATGGGGAAATTTATTTGGGTAATGATTTTCCTTTCAAAACATAAAAAGACAAAAGCAAGGTTAGAGGGAATATACATATAAATTCATAGTCTTAAAAAATTACTACTGAAAACATATTCAATTTCTATCAGCATCTCTGTCAACATTTCATCAGAGTAATAGCACTAGGTAACATTTCTATAGCACTTAGCACACTGGAAACTCTCCCAGTTTTTTAAGATCTGTCTTATGAATCTTATTAATCTAGAAAACTGCAGGGAGAGTGGGTGGGTTTTGTATCTCTTAATTGTTCATCTCCCCTGAGTAGCATGTTTCATATAAGAGGTGGTCTCCAATGCCATGGGCAAAGAGATCAAACTAGTCTGTCTTTAAATTATCCTGAGATTTGCTCAAGGAACCAAAGGAATCAAAGAATGCATCTGTATAATGAAACAAGCTGGCAAAATACTGAGACTGAATGAAGGAGCAGAGCCCCAGAAAACTGCACACCAAAAAGATTCTTCTCTTTATGAATAATGAATCTATAAAAGGATGAACTGGAAATTCACTGCTCTTCTGCTGATGCTGCTTCCACCTACTGGAATGGGGAAGGACCTCATTTGTTTGATCCTGTACTATACAGTGAACAGTGGAAAATTACATAATAATTAACACCAGATAGTGAAGAATAGTAAAAGAGCACAGGAATAAAAATACCTGAGCTCAAATTTCTTGATTCTTCCATTTAAGAAGAAGATGTAGAATGAGGGTCATCAATCAAACATTTGTTTATTGTTCTAGAGGGCTAGGGATAGAAAGGCAAAATTTTGATCTAGTCCTTACTTAATAAAATAAGGATTTATGTAATTCCTTGAGAAAGGAATAATATCCCAATGCTTAAGTCTGCAGTTCTGAAAGAGACAAATGATTATCCCTGAAATAGTAACCCAATTGTAAATTATTTACAGAGTAGTCAGATTTCAAGGGGTGATAATTGTGTATTCCCATAGGTAATCAGCTCTCTATTTTTTAACTATTTCTCAAAACTTTATCATATTTGCATTATAAAATAAACATCCTCAATTATTAACTTTTTAATGGAAGTCTTTTAAATCTGCTTTCAGGTTATAAGAGCATTTTTTTTTTTTTTCCTCTGAGGCTGGGGTTAAGTGACTTGCCCGGGTCACACAGCTAGGAAGTGTTAAGTGTCTGAGACCAGATTTGAACTCAGGTCCTCCTGAATTCAAGGCTGGTGCTCTATCCACTGCACCACCTAGCTGCCCTTATAAAGAGCATCTTAATTCTAAATTCTGTTATAAGTAAAAGAAAGGGGATTTTCCCAAAATCTTTGCAAGAGAAGTCACTATCAAGATGTAGTAAGGGGATAAACTCATAGAACTTGGTGGTGCAGTGTACAGAGCACTGTACAGAGACTCAGGAAGATCCAAGTTCAAATCTGGCCTTAGACCCTTACTAGCTGTGTGACTCCAACTCACTTTTAAAAAATCTGTTGGCCTCAGTTTCCTTATCTACAAATTGTAAGTTATAATATACCTGGCTTGATAAAAAAAGATAAATGATAAATGTTGGAGGAGATGTGGGAAAATACACTAATACATTATTGGTGGAGTTGTAAACTGATCCAACCATTCTGTAGAGCAATTTGAAATTGTGTCCAAAGGGCTATCAAACTGTGCATACTTTCTTTGATCCAACAGTGTCTCTACTGTATCTGCATCCCAAAGACATCATAAAAAATGGGAAAGGACACACCTTAAAAAATGTTTGTAGCAGCCCTTTTTGTAGTGGCAAGGAACTAGAAACTGAATGCATACCCATCAGTTGGGGAATGAATAAGTTATGGCATATGAATGTAATGAAATATAATAATATTCTATAAGAAACAATCAGGATGATTTCAGAAAGAGTAGGAGGGGCTTACATGAACTGATGCTAAGTAAGGTGAGTAGAACTAAAAGAACATTGCACACAGCAACAAGAAGATTATGTGATGATCAACTGTGATGATTGTGGCTCTTTTAACAATGAAGTGATTCAGGGCAATTCTAATAGACTTGTGATGGAGAGAGCTATCTGCATCCCAGAAAGAAAACTATGGGGACTGAATGTGGATCACAACATAGTATTTTCATCTTTGTTGTTCTTGTTTGCTTGGTTTTTTTTTCCTCATTTTTTTCTTTTTGATCTGACTTTTCTTGTACAGTATGATAAATGTGGAAATATGTTTAGAAGAATTGCTCATGTTTAACCTATATTGGATATAGGGATGGTGGGGGAAGGGAGGAGAAGGGAAGAGAAAAATTTGGAATATAAGGTTTTTCAAGGGTGAATGTTGAAAACTATCTTTGCATGTATTTTGAAAATAAAAGTTATCCAAAAATTTTAAAAAGAAGTTAAAAAAATACTTCTGACTCTCAGGATTGTGGTAAGGTACAAATGATACACTTTTAAAGTGCTTTTCCCACAATCCTGGGGGGAGGAAAACATTTACAAATAGAAGAATTCAGAGTATGAAACTGTTAGAAAAAGACTTCTGTAAAAGAACAGAAGCTAAGAATTTTTCTACTGCTTTCCTTGTTTTCTCCTTCCTAGTCCACTCAAAAGGACCTGGGTCTATATCAAGGATTCTTTTTTTTTTTTTTTTTTTTTTTTTTTAAATTTTATAATTATAACATTTTTTTTGACAGTACATATGCATGGGTAATTTTTTTACAACATTATCTCTTGTACTCACTTCTGTTCTGAATTTTCCTCTCCTTCCCTCTACCCCCTCCCCTAGATTGCAGGCAGTCCCATATATGTTAAATATGTTATAGTATATCTTAGATACAATATATGTGTGCAGAACCGAATTTCTTATTGTACAGGAAAAATTGGATTCAAAAGGTAAAAATGCAAATAGTTTATACTCATTTCCCAGTATTCCTTCTCTGGATGTAGCTGATTCTGTCCATCATTGTATATCAAGAATTCTTAACCATTTTTGTGTTATGGCTCACTCTGGAAGCCTGGTAAAGCTAATAGACTCTTTCACAATAGTTTTTAAAAGCATAAAATAAAATACCTAAAATTACAAAGGAAATCAGTTATATGAAAATATAGTTAACAAAAATGTGAAAATTGTTTAGAAGAATTGCACATATTTAACATATATTGGATTACTTCCTATCTAGGAGAAGAGGGAGGATGGGGAGAGAGGGAGAAAAATTAGGAACACAATGTTTTGCAAGGGTGAATGTTGAAAACATTGCATATTTTGAAAAATAAAAGCTATTAACATAAAAAAGAAAATATAGTTATTGAAATATTTTTGAGAACAAGTTCATAGACCTTTGGTTTATATTTCTGGTAGCGTGGTATTAACTGAGAATCTAGACCTAAACTGATTATTGAAGTTCCTCATGGATATGTAGGCTCAAGCGACCATTACCAAAAGATATTACCTAAATATGAAACTATGTCTAGGTTGGACAACTTTTTGAATGGTATTAGAATAGAGGGGAAAAAAGAGAAAATACTTATCAAATAGGAGTAAGAATTTGATGAAATTTTAACATTTTTACTTTCACTAAGTTGAACTTTAAAATTCTAAAGAAAAAATGTTTCACAGTGCAAAGTAATAATTAGAAGGAAAGATGAAAGAAAAACTATCACCCTTATTTAAAGATCTTTAAATGATAACCTAATAGAATTACTCAAATTAAGTCAGCAACTACATATAAATCCTAAATAAATGTTGGAGACCACTAGATAGCACAGTGAATAGAGTTGCATTATTTCAAATTTTTCCTCAGACACTAACAAATTTCATGATTGTACAAGTCCCTTAATCTCTCAATTTTAGTTTCCTGATTTGTAAAATAAGAATAGTAAAGAGCATTTACCCCACAAAGTTGCAGTCATATAAGATAATTATGTAAAGTACTTTGCAAATTTTAATATATAAATAAATGCTTGTTATTATTATGAATGAATATTACTCACAAACTGTACAATTTAACAAATAAAACTCCTTTGAGACAAAAGAAATGAAAAAAAATAAATGGTGCTTCCCAAAGAAATCAATTCCTCATTCATTAGTAAAAGGGTATGTCCTCATGCTCTGAAAACCACAACTAAAGACACAATTGCCTCCAATTTCATTTTTCCCAGAGAGACCTGATATGAGTTTGGGAGGTTTAAATAGAGGCTTTACAATTGATTGCCTAAGCCTCTAGGAAAAGAAAAAAAATCTTTCTAAAAATTCTTTGCTCAACTTAATTGCTTAAAATCTAGGATTTTTCTTTCAATTTAACAAGTATTGATAATCATCTACCAAATATTGTGCTAGGCACTTGAGATAGAAAGAGTTGAAGGAGGAGGATGTCCTTGCTCTTAAAAAAATTATATTCTAGGACCGGTTGCACAGAAAGAAGGATACACTAAGTGACAATTATGCAACTTTCTTTTCCATTGTATTTGGGGAAAAGTCAGAGGCTAGACAGAACCAGATTAAAATGTAATTGGGAAATGTTTACAATGCAAATAAAAATATAAATATAGCACTGATAACGTTAATTTGAGGTATTCCAAGTCAATTTGCTGCCTATAGGAATTCCTTTCTATTTGAGTTTACTTTCACAGGTATAAAACATTACCAAAGAGGTTCCAATTTCTATTAGAGACTTCAGGTAAGAGAGATTTCACTCTTAGAATATGCTACTCTCAAATAGTTAGGATATTCTTCCTTCAGATCCACCTAAAATCTGCCTCCCTGCTACTTCTACCTTATGTTTCTAGTTTTGCTTTTTATACTCAAAGGAGAGTAAATCTTCCACAGAATATCCTCTTTTCTTTTATGTCCTATTATTTTTAAAATTCTGAATTTAACAATCCTCCAAATAAATAACTATTTCCATATTGAAAGCAGGCTGGAAAAATAGGATTGTACAAAAAATTGCGAAACTCTTATTACATACAACTTGGTTTTTTTTCCCTTTTAAATAATAAAAATAATGAATATAATTTATATAGTACTTTAAAATTTATATAGTGCTTTATAAATGTTATCTCATTTCATCCTCACAACCCAAGCCATCAATGCAAAAGCCTTGCATAATCAAGCAAAATAAATTACTACATTAGATATCCTTTTAATTATTTAAAGATAGATGTCATATCTCCTCTATGAATCCATTCTTAAAAGCAAATATTTTTAATAGCTCTCTTTAATAATCTTGCCTGCTTTCAAAATAAAATTTATAATTTTTAATCTAATTCTAAAAAATAGACCAATGGTACTATATTAATCCGTAAATTAATTTGGGAAGCATTGATATTTTTGGTATACTGGTTTGATCTTGCCATAAAAGCCCCAACTGTTTATTTACTTTTTGAGGCTGTATTTCTTCAAGCTGATTTTATTAGTTTTTCTTTCACAGCAGTTCTTTTTCTTCCCCTTTAAGTAACCAAAATGTCCACATATAAAAGGTGACATGCTATATGTTATATATTTTCATGCAAGTTGTCTCTTCTAAAAGTGTGTGTTCATAAATTTTTTTCTTCCTTTGGATATCTAGCATCTAACACAATGCTTGGCACATAATAAAGTTTTAATAGATACTTGCTTATTCGTCTGACATCTAGCAAGCACATGGTAAGCCTTGGTTTAACAAACTTGTCATAGTTTCAAAGATACAGAGCTACAAGGGAAGATAAGTATCTTCTAGTCCAGTGCTTTCATTTTACAGACAGGGAAACTGAGATCTCTGGATGGAAAGTAATATGTTCAGGGTAAAGAGCTAGGGACAAGATGTGACTTGAACCTGTATCATATCCTTGAAATAGAGCACACTTTTCATGATACATGCTGTTTCTTTTAGCCTAATCTGCATATGCAGATTAACACAGTGTGTTTTACATAGAGTTTGTTGAATTTAATATTGATGTCTTCAAGGCTGATATAGGCAAGTGGGATAGGGAGATAGAACATGAGCTTTGTATTTGTTGAGAGAATGACCTAGAGATTGGTAGATGACAATCTACTAGTTTTGGATTAGAGAGTAGAGAGGAATAGGAGTGAATATAAAAGAGAATGGACATGTCATTCACACCTAAGGCAGTAAAATTGGATGAGTGGGGTTAGAGAGCCTTGATGAAAGATGTGTCATAAATCTTGTAAATAAGCACTTATTTGACAGAGGATTTGCAGAGTTAACAAATGTCAGAATTGGAAACAGAAATTAGAATATTAATATTTGGGTCTGCATGTCTATGAGCCTTCTCCATGGATATTTCTGTCTCTTGATTGAAAGAGTAAGGGCTCTTGGGCTACCAGATTGATTGAAGACCTCCCCCCACAAATGGAAACTCAAGAGCTGAAGCACCAATCTGGTGAAGGCCAGGCTCAGTGACAGCTGTTATTACCTAAATTATCCATTTAGTTGATTCAACCAGCCTTAATCAGGTGCCTGGAAGTATGTCTTCCTTTCCTAACATGCCACATGACTCAAATTCCCAGGCAGAAAGGCTGACTCAAAATAGCTTTAATGCCTTTTAACAAGTTTAGCTATATAACAAAATTCTTTGATATATTTATGGTTGTTTGTGTGTTGTATCGCCTATTAGATGGAGGACCTTAAAAACAGGAACTATTCTTGCCTTTCTTTTATTCCCATCAGTTAGTAGCTATTCAGTCATTTTCAGTTGTATTAGCCTTTTTAATCACCCCCAATTTTTTTTTTTTTTTTTTTTTTTTTTTTTTGGCTATAGATACTGGAGCAGTTTGCCATTTCCTTCTCCAGCTCATTTTACAGATGAGGAAACTGAGGCAAAAAGGGTTAATAACTTGCCCAAGGTTACACAGCTAATAAATTAGTAAGGCTAGATTTAAACTCAGGAAGATGAATTTTCCTGACTCCAGACCTGGCACTCTATCTAATTGCTTCATCATTTAGTACACTGCCTTCAAGTTGTTGATTGGTGATATTTATTCAGTAGGTCAGAAATACTGGAAAGTAGGGGAGGAGAAGAAAGATTATAGAGTAATAAAGAGTCAAACACTAAAGTAGTATGTTCATAATCAGGGGTGGGCTAGGAGCAAGGAAGGCAGTCTTGAAGACAAGGGAAGATAGAGGAAACCACTATAGTGAGGCACCTAGATAGTGCAATGGATAGAGCACTAGCCATGGAGTCAGGAGGACCCAAGTTCAAATACAACCTCGGATGCTTTTGAGCAAGTCACTTATCCCTAATTGCCTTGCACATACACACAAAAAAGCTTTTAGTTGGGGAATGGCTGATTAAATTATGGTATATGAATGTAAGGAAATATTATTGTTCTATAAGAAATGATGAACAGACTGATTTTAGGAAAGCCTGGGAAGAAATCATTGCAAAGGCAAAGTGATTCTGTTCAGGTGAGGTCTAAAGCATGGAAATGTCATTATATGGCAGAAGTATGGTAAAGAAGAAAGCTACTGAGGAAAAGATCATAATGAATAAAGATATTTCAAGGTGGAAATAATTAAGAGAAAAATCTGTGGAAAAAGTGGTGGTAGATCTTCAAGTCAAAAGGGGAAGATCATTTTTGGATGCTTTGGAATGGGTCTAAACAGTTGGACTTTATTTTAGATAATAGGAAAAACTACACCTTACTAAGGATAGGAGAGATTCATTTCAGCCAAAAAATTCAGGAAGTTTTATCAAAGATTTGGTATGTTTGGTGTATCTCAAAGGAGAAAAAAAGATTTTGATAGACTGAAATTAGAAGGTAATACATTTCAAGCATGGAGGAAATGTTTATCTGAAATATAGAGGGCATGAAGGGGAGAAAAAAATTAAGGGGTTTAGAAAAGTAGGTTGGAGCCAAATTGGGGAGGGACTTAAACATCAAGCTAAGAATTTGAGTGTTGGATCAAAAAGGAGCTATTTAAAGATTTCTGAGCAAGGAGAGAAAGGATAAACTGTGCCTCAGAAGAATTACTCTAACAACTATGGAAAGGATGGTCTGGGGAAGGGGGAGATTAGAAGCAAGGAAACTGCTTTGGAAGCTAATCCAGTTAAGGAATGACTATGGCCCGAACAAAGGTGTTATAGAGTTCAATCAATAAGAGTGGAATAAAGTTATAGAACAGAAGGACATTGTGGGGATAAAATTAATAAGACATGGTAACTGTATGTGAGGAGTAAGGCAAAGAGAAGAGTAAAGAATGACTTTAAGATTTTTGAATCTGAATAATAGGGAGGAAGAAAAGGAGGAAATAGGGGAAAAGAACATGGGGGGGAGAGGAAAAGGAAATAATGAAGGAAAGAAAGGAGGAAGGAAAGGAAAGGAAGAGGAAAGGGAGGGAGGGAGAGAAGGAAAGAATGGAAAGGAGGGAAGAAGAAAAGGAGGGAAAAAGAGACTTTGCCAGGGACAACATAACAGAGGGAGGGAAGAAAGAAGGGAAAAGGAAGGAGGGAATGCAGGAAAAGTTATTAAATTTGAGATTCCAGGGGACATTGAGATAAAGTTATTCAGCAGGCTATTTCCTGTCACCAAAGACCACCCAAGGTCACATAGATTTTGGGCAATCACTTAATCTGTATGGGACTCAGTTTCTCAATGGTCATATGATCTTTAAACTCCCTTCCAGAGCTAAATATATGAAACTAAAAGCAGTTGTATTTTTGGAACTGGTTGAAGATCCAGATATGCATCATAGAGGTGATAATTGAACTCTTGGGAGCAAAATTGATGAGATCAGTAAGCTTAGAGCATAGAAGGCCCTTAGAAAAGGAAGCAAAGTAGAAAAGATATAAAACATATATGTTGAATTTATTATATACTTAAAAGAAAAAAATGTGTCAGATGCTTTAAAAAGGAGAGTAGAAGGTGTGGGAGAGAACCTGGGGGAGAGCTATAACTAGAGGATGGGAGAAGATGGTGAAGCAGGCAAAAACAAAAAAGAAGGGTCAGAGAGGAAGGAAAAACAGAAAAGAAGAGATTTATTAAGGGGGAAAGGTGATCAACATTGTCAAATGCTACAGAAAGGTCAAACAGATTCAGGATTGAAGAATCCATTGAGAGTCAATTAAGAGGTAATAAATTCAGTCCTCTAGTACAAAATTATTAATATGGAAATGTTTTATATGATTATAACCTATGTTGGATTACTTATCTCAGGAAAAAAGGAGGGAAGAAAAGGATAGAAGAAAGTCAAAACTTTTAAAAAATGTTTTAAAAGTTGTTTTTAACATATTATTGGGAAAAATAACATTATACAAAAAGAGGTCATGGATAACTTTTTGCAAAAACAGTGGCAGAATCAAAAGGCTCTTTCAAAGCCTTTTAGGTAGTAATAAATTAATGTTTTTAATAAATCCTAAGGGCTTCAGAATTGAATGGGTAGGAAAAAGTGAAAGCATGGCATGTAGCTTCTCTTTTTTCTACACATTTAAAAGGGGGAAAGGAGAACATATAAAGGACATAGGACAGCTTAAAAGGATGATAGGGACAAAGGATAGTTTTTAGTGCGTGTGTGTGTGTGCATGCATGTTAGAATAACAGGAAAACTTGAACAGTTCAGCTAGGTAGCCAGTGTGTAGAATGTCAAGAATACTCATCTTTCTGAGTTTAAATCTGATCTTAGACACTTAACTATGTTATGCTACAGTTCTCTTTTATTGTCCTGACTCAGTTTCCCTAGTTATCCTGACCCAGTCCTTACTCAGTTTCTCTAATTGTTCTGCCACCGTTTATAATTATTAGCTCAATGCTCAGTCCTGCAAAACCTCCCCTCCCTCTTTATCAAAATATTTGATAAGGATAAAAGATCTTATGTTTTAGAATATCAGAATGCCTCTCCCTATCCCAAGCTATGGGAATGTTAGATACCGTCTTATCAAAATACCTTTCCCCATCTCCAGGGTTCCTCCCCCCATTAGGTCATCCCATCTCCTATGTCAATCCATCTCCAGAGGTCCCCCCCACCCTGTCAGAGTCCTGTTCCAGATCTCAGCACCCTGGCTCTGCCCCTGCCTCAGTCTACCCCCTGTGTCTGAGCCATGTGTATATAGGTCATTGGGAACTCACATTGTAGCCTGGATTCTTGGAGACGAGAGTCTCATTCAGCCCTGGAACCAAACCATGAATCTATTTGGTCCCAGTAAATCTCTCCTTTTAAATAAATTATTAAATACTCTCCAATCTCTATCTTGACTCAGTTTCTCTAGCTTTACAACTAGATGTGTGACCCTGAGTGAATCATTTAACCCTCTTTGCCTCAGCTTCCTCATCTGTAAAATGAGCTAGAGAAAGAAATGGCAAAATATTCCAGTATCTTTGCCACAAAAATTCCTAGATACAATCAAAACAACTGAATAGCAACAAATTTGAGTGTATTTATAGAAGTGTCGAAAGAACTAAAAGTTAGGGGCAGCTAGGTGATGCAGTGGATAGAGCACCAGCCCTGAAGTCAGGAGGACCTGAGTTCAAATTTGACCTCAGACACTTAACATTTCCAAGCTGTGTGACCCTGGGCAAGTCTCTTAACCCCAGTTGCTTCAGCAAAGAAAAAAAAGAAAAAGAAAAAGAAAAAGAAAAAGAAAAAGAAAAAGAAAAGAAAAGAAAAAAAAGAACCAGAAGTTGAAGGGGCAGGACAGATATTAATAAACAGCCCCTTTAAGTCAATTTGATTCCCTTTGGAAAACTGCATGATTGTTATAGTCAATCACTCATTCATTCAACAAGGATTTATAAATCTGTTCTCTCCTTCCAGACAGCCGTCCCAACTCTGTTCCAGACTTGACTAATTCCTTGCCCTCCTGCCCTCCTCTTTTATCCTAGCAGAGATTGTAGTGTGAACTCAACGGGGCTTGTGAGAAAATACTTCAACCAATGAACTTGCTCCTTTTAAAGATACAAACTTCTTTTAAACATGTAAACTCTACCTCAGAAGATCAAAGGTGTAAACTCCCTTCAAAGGCCCGAACCAACGGTGTGAATTCTGAGCTAGAGAATTGTTTAGACAACCTGACTTCTCACCATGTAATCCTAACATCTCCCCTTTCTTTTGATTTAGAACACAGGGTGGTCATGACCTTGAAACATAAAACCATCAATATGGGAGATATTACACATACTTACATAAATTACATAAATACATAGTAACATAACACATGCTAGAAATGATGTAACAAATAACATGATCAAATAATCATAAATTGAGTATTTATAAATGAGCATAAGTCCAGTCCATTAGTCTCATCTTGTGTTAGGAAATCCAATGATTCCTGCTGGTTTTAAAGTTCTTTAACAGTCTTCTTATTAGCCATGCTCTTTCAGTGTCAGATGTTTCTTAGATTGTCTCCTTTGTTTTGAGGTTATTTTCTTTTTCTGTCTCTCTCCAGGTGCTTGTTGCCACCCATCTGTTTCCTTCTATCTGTTAAAATACAAGCAAATCCTCTCTCCCAGCCAGTTAACCTCTCTAATTTCCTTCTATTTACCATTTTCTAAATCTCTTCTCATCATCTGGCAATTACATTGGAGCTGTTTGTACTGGACACTGCCCTGTTGGTTTAAAAGGCCTGTATTCTTCCAAGTGTAATCCATTTCTGCTATCTGATTGCTTTTTGGCTGACTTATCAGGTAATTCCTTTCTGCCATGTGATTGCTTTTCTGCTGGTTGATCAAATCGAGTCCTGACCTTCTAAAGGCTCTTTGGGTGTTTCATTTGGGTGCCATCTTAAATTCTGTAGACATTCTGCCCATAACCTTACCCCATTCTCAAGTGCTACTTCTAGAAGGACCTTCCCATCTTAATTATTCTTAAGTACATTTAAAAAGTTCCAATAGAAGTTTCACAGGGACAAGATCATGGACAACTATTTGAGAATAGAGTAATAAGTAAAGTAGTAACTTGCTTATAGAGTTTCTACAATGTCAGGCCTTGAACTAGAGAGCTTTTTTTTTTTTTTTTGCTAAGTTCCTTGAAGGAATGAGTTTTCTTTTCTCTCTCAAGAAATGCCAATATTTGATCCAGAACCGTGGGTCCACTGCTTCAAGACCTGTCAACCAGAGCATCCTCGGCAGCCACAGTGGGTACACTAAATGATCCGCCTCACTTCTAATTTGCTTTTTGGAACCCTACATATACAGTTGGTTCCAAAATTGGTATCCCGAGTCTAGATGCAATGGAGGCAACACAGATTTTCATAACCTTGTTTCTTCTACAATCAAATTCTTATCTGCATAACCTTCTTTAATGCAGTACTTATACAATTCTCTACTTATGGCTTTCCTCTTATAAAAAAGATCAAATATGTATCTGTTTTTCTGGTGATGAATCCTGAAAATTGGCCAGAGAGATTCTACTTTCCTCTTTCCTTCATGAGGTTCAGTTTCAGCTTCTCTCATCTTCTGATCCAATTCATCCAGTGTTGGTTCAATTAGCTCCCAGCCATCTGGAGGAGCTTTCCTGCTACTTTTCACTTTAGGCATTTTCGACCACTCCCGAAATATGTAAGGGCTGGTTTAGCCCTTAACAAGGTAAGTTCCTTATTTGTCTATTAGAATACTCACCTAATCTCCTGGTCATTGGAGGACTTCAGTGGAGATAGGGTGTCTGTCCCTGTTCAGGCGCCAAATTGTCAAGGTCCGGGCTAGCTCCTCTGAAGGGCTCAGAATAAGTCCTTGTCAGGATAAGCAAAAGTCTTTGCCCCACGTTGGGTGCCAAATTGTAAAGTCCTGTCGTCTCTAAGTTATAATCCTTCTCTAGGAGGAGATCTCTTTTCTGTATAATCTTTTCCTCTGTAATCAGGTTTCTTGGGAAGCTTCTGGAGCTTGCAGCCAGCCTCTTCTTCTTCTTCCTGAATCCTGGCTCTGAATCTCATCCAGCTCTTGTCCTTCCCCAATCCAGACTGCTTGTCCAAGCCCAATGTTGTCTTCTTTTATCCTCACAGAGAATGGGCATGTGAGAACTCAGGGGCTTGTAGGAAAATACTTCAACCAATGAACTTGCTCCTTTTAAAGGTGCAAACTTCTTTTAAACATGTAAACTCTACTTCAGAAGATCAAAGGTTAAACTCCCTTCAAAAGCCTGAACCAAAGGTGTGAATTCTGAGCTAGAGAATTGTTTAGACAACCTGAGTTCTCATCTTGTAATCCTAACAGTGATATTGCATGGCTCCAAATCATAAAACACTAGTCTCTAAATAACAGAAGGTGAGAACCACCCAAAGGGAAATAGATGGGTTTGTGGTGCCTGTGAGCAGGTTACAATATATTTCAAACAAGAATTATACAGGAAAAACATTGTAAACATTGTGATCAAAGAAATATATGACAGAAAAAAAGAAGATGATCTGATTATATTGCAAAATGAACAATAGATTGGTTAGTCACTTAATCTCTGTGTGCCTAGGTTCCTATGGTATCACCTATCTCACAGGGTTGTTGTGAAGATATACTGAGATAATATCTGTACAATGCTTAGTACTGTTCACAGCATCCAGCAAGCACTTAATAAATGCTTATTTTCTTTCCCTCTCCCCTACTAAGACCAAATTTTGGAGTGACTATGGATTTCACTTAGTAGGCTCTGAAAATTTCAGGTGCTTGTTATAGTCAGCACAATATCAACTAAATAGGAATGTCCAAAGTAGACAGGCTATTCTCAGAATCTCCCACTGCCACTCAACCAGATTAAAATGTAATTAGGTGGGAAGTGTTTAATAAATTAAACAAAAGTAAAATACAACAACAACAACAACAATGTGAATTTGAGGTTTTCCAAGTAAATATGCAACTTGAAGGCATTGTTTCTATTTCAGTTTAACACTTCTGGTCTAGAGATAACAGGGTTTTTTACACTTTGGGAGAATGGTGCCTTCCTTTAGCTTTCTAGTGAAACCTATGGATCTCTTTTCAGAATAATGTTTGTAAATGCATAAAATAAAATACACAAGATTACAAAGGATATGAATTATCTTGAAATTTTTATCAACATATTTCAAAAACAAATTTGTAAGCATCAGGTTAAGAATCCTTGATCTGTAAGGAGTCCTTTGACTTGGACTCAGTGCTGATCCTTTTATTGATGATGTTAATTGGAAGTCCATCTTCTTTCCTGCACTTCAGTTTCTCCCTTGTGACTACTTCCTTTCCACTTGTTCACAAAAACATTAAGATCATGGAAACCTTAAAAAAAAAATCTTCTCTTGACTTTTCAACCTCATTTACTAGCAACAGTCCCATCTTTGCCACCCCATCTCTCTATCTCTGACTCTTTCTCTTTTAAACTACTAAACTTTTTGCTTTCCAAATCTGAGGCCAGCTTTTTAATTTACTTTGTAACATTACCTCCTGAATTCTCAATTCTTACCAGGCTTTTAACTATTGAATGGGAGTTGTCTCAGACAAATTGAAATTGGAGAAAGACCTTAGCTTAAAAAGGCCAAGATCTCCCACAGCATGTGGGGCTATCTTTAATCATCCTGACCTATCTCTTCCTACTTAGAGGAGGAAGTGAGACTCATGACTTTGCACAGCTCTGCCTCACTTAAATCCAATTAACTTACAACTCAAGACATCACTCTACAGATAAGTCCTCTTCAAGAACTTAGGACAAACAATTAAACTTTTTAAACAAACTTTTCTAAAATGGCTAATGCTAAAATTTGTTTTGCATGATTACATATTTGTAAGGGGTTTTATTTTTCTTGCCTTCTCAATGTATATTGGAAAGTGAAGGAAGAGAATTTGGAACTGAAAATAAAATAAAATTTTAATTAAAAAAAATGCTGCCTTCTTACTATTCCCTCTTTCCAACTTTTTGCAAAATGTCTTCTGCTCTTAACAGCCTTCTACTGTTTCTACAATTACCAGGAAACTAATTGTCAAATTTGGTGACTTTCAATTACAAGATACTTCTGATAGAGAGAGACATCTGCATCCAGAGAAAGGACTATGGGGACTGAAAGTGGATCACAACATAGTATTTTCATCATTTTTGTTGTTGCTTGCTTGCTCATTTTTTTCTTTCTCATTTTCTTTCCCTTTTTGATCTGATTTTTTTTTTTAACAGCATGATAAATGTGGAAATCTGTTTAGAAGAATTGCACATGTTCAACATATATTGGATTACTTGCTGTCTAGGGTAGAGAGAAAGGGGGAAGGGAGGGAAAATTTGCAACACAAGATTTTGCAAGGGTGAATGCTGAAAACTATCTTTGCATGTATTTTGAAAAATAAAAAGTTATATCCAATTAATTGTCATTTCCTTATTAGATTATAGCTTCTTATCAAGCCATTCTCCAATTGATAAATGGTCAAAAGATATGAACAGACAATTTTCAGATGATTAAATTGAAACTATTTTCACTCATATGAAAGAGTGTTCCAAATCACTACTGATCAGAGAAATGCAAATTAAGACAACTCTGAGATATCACTACACACCTGTCAGATTGGCTAAGATGACAGGAACAAATAATGATGAATGTTGGAGGGGATGTGGGAAAACTGGGACACTGATGCATTATTGGTGGAGTTGTGAAAGAATCCAACCATTCTGGAGAGCAATCTGGAATTATGCCCAAAAAGTTATCAAAATGTGCATACCCTTTGACCCAGCCATACTACTACTGGGCTTATATCCCAAGGAAATACTAAAGAAGGGAAAGGGACCTGTATGTGCCAAAATGTTTGTGGCAGCCCTTTTCATAGTGGCTAGAAGCTGGAAGATGAATGGATGTCCATCAATTGGAGAATGGTTGGGTAAATTATGGTATATGAATGTTATGGAATATTATTGTTGTATAAGAAATGATCAACAGGAGAAATACAGAGAGGCTTAGAGAGACTTACATCAACTGATGCTGAGTGAAACGAGCAGAACTAGGGGATCATTAGATGTTAGGATTACTAGGTGAGAACTCAGGTTGTCTGGACAGTGACAAGGTGAGAATTCAGGTTTACAGATAATTACATAAATGACCTACACTTCAACAATGATACTGTACGAGGATGTATGCTGATGGAAGTGGATATCTTCAACATAGAGAAGAGCTAATCCAATTCCAATTGATTAATGATGGACAGAATCAGCTACATCCAGAAAAGGAACACTGGGAAATGAGTGTAAACTGTTATTTTTACCTTCTGAATCCAATTCTTCCTGTGCAACAAAAAATTCGGTTCTACACACATATATTGTATCTAGAATATACTGTAATATATTTAACATATATAAGACTGCTTGCCATCTGGGGGAGGGGGTTGGGGGAGGAAGGGAAAAAATCTGAATAGAAGTAAGTGCAAGGGATAATGTTGTAAAAAATTACCCATGCATATGTACTGTCAAAAAAAAAGTTATAATTATAAAATAAAATAAAAATTAAAAAAAAAAAAGATTATAGCTTCTTATGCTAGGGTCTATAAACCACAAAAAGTCCATGGATAATTTCAGGAGATCTTTTGTAAAGCAAACAAAAAACCTCTCAAAAACCAAACCAAACCAAAAAAAACCCCACACATTTATTTTTACTAATCTTTAATTAAAATTTATCCTTTCATTCCAACTTTGATTTTTTTCTAAGATGTCATTCTGAGAAGAGTTCCATGCCACCATGCTCCTACACTAGATAATGTTCTTTCTCTGCTGGCTTTGGAAGCACCATGATCTTTTGGTTCACTCAACTTTCCAAACATTATTCCCATTTTGTTTCTGATTCCTCATTCTCATTCTCACCCTTTAATTTGGGTATTCCTCATAAGTTTGTCATAGGCCTTCTCTTTCTATACTTTCTGATTTAGCAATTTCATTCTCTCTTACAGCTTAATTAATCCTTCCCCTTTTGGTGATCATTCCCAAATCTACTATCTCTGCATTCTCCTTTGAACTTCTGACTGGCATTTTTAGCTGCCTAAAAGTCTTTTTCAACCTAAACATTTCACATTCAAAATCAAATTCATAGGGATCCTCTACTTTCTGACCACTATTTTTGTCTATGATATCCATTACTCAGTCCATCTTCTAAAATTCTTAACCTTAAAGTTATTTTGAGTTTTCCTTTTCCCTCATTTTTCATATGCATCTTTCCCAAAGATTCTATCTCAGCAACATCTCTTAAATCTAAACCCTCCTCTCTACTCCTGCTGCTGAAACAAATACAAACAAACTTGGCTACATGGCTTTCATGCCTATTTTAGTTGCCCCTGACATCTTTTATTTTAATTAGAATTTCTTCACTGTTTATGTGATTCAGGACAGATAGATAAAGTAGTAAATAAGAGCACTGGGCCTGAAGGCAGGAAGATTCATCTTCCAGAGGTCAAATCTGGCTTCTGACAAGTCTTAGCTGTGTGACCCTGGACAAGTCACTTAACTCCATTTGCCTCAGTTTCCTCATCTGTAAAAAAAGGATGCCATTCTAGTGTCTTTGCCAAGAAAACATCAAATAGGGTCATGAAGAACTGGATTTGACTGAAAAACCAACAGCCAAACAAATTCTATGTTTTATCATTATTGTCTAGTTTAAAAAAATAAATAAATAAAATAAAATAGTTGGAGTCCCCTGATTAACTGAACTGTAGTGCTACTTTTAAGTAGCTTTTGTAGACCTATACAATAGACTGCTATCATTTAGGTTTACAAAGCACTTTACAAACATATTTCATTTGATGCTCAAAGATAACCTTGTGAGATAAATACTATAAACATTATTAGCCCCCCCCCTTTTTTTAAGTAGATCAGGAAACTTTAGTTTTTAGAAGTGAAGAGTTTTGTTTGTAGTAATGTAGCTCAAAGACATTAAAAGCATCATTTGAATCCAAGTCTAGGGCCCTTTGCACCACACTATGCTGCCTCAGCAATAGAAAAATAAATTCCACTGTAAAAAAAAAAAAAAGTCGAACATTAAACAACTGGAAAGCTATAAAGGCCTATGGGATGATGTCCTGGAAAGACTGGCTGAACTTGGAGTCTCAAATTCCAATTCTACTTCTGTTTTATACTATTTGGGTTACCTTTGGAAGGTAGGAAGTATTTGAATAAAGGAAACCATCATTTAGTAAGCCCTTATGTGCCAGACGTTATTATAAGAGCTTCATCAATAACTCATGTGATTCTCACAACAGCCCTGGGAGGTAGGTGCTGACAGAGATCCCCATTTTGCAGCTGAGCTTGCTGAGATCAATTCCTCCCACCTTTTCATCTCTAATGCTATGATCTTTTTGGTTGTTTACCTATACTCTTACTTAGTATTAAGATAGGATTTGTAAATGTAGGGGCCTTGCTTGTATAACCCCTCACCACCACCTAGTAGGGAGGACCGTTTCACTCCTCTATGATGCATGAGAAAGACCATACAGTTTGGGAAGCAGGTGGGAAAGGGCGCCCAGCAGGAAAAGGCTACTTGTAGCTTCCTCATTGCCCGGCAATCCCAAGATGGGCCAAAATGAAACTGCCCCAGAAATCAGCTTTCCAAGTTTCCAGTCTCTATTTCATGAGGAGAAATAAGAGCAGGAACTTGAAAGCAATGAAAAGTAACGGTCTCAGGCTTGGTGGGCTTTAAGGGACCGATGCGTAAGGACAGGTGAGGCGCGCTACTTCTGTCTGCAGCAGGCTTTAATAACAGGACAGTAAGGAGGCAACTCAAGGCTGAACAGGCCATCGTGGCGTTCTAGTTACTGCTGGATAGTGCTTTCTGCTGCAGCAAGGACAGATTATGGGACTACAGGGGATCTTGGAGGTCATTTAGAGTAACACGCTGGTGCGGCGGACAGGACTTAACGGACTTGTATCTGAAAGCTCTCTCCATCACTCTCTGATAACCCTTGGGTAAGTCAAGGTAAGTCTATCTGGGCCTCGGTTTCCCCATCTGTAAAATAGGTATAGGGCTAGAGAGGCTCTGAGTTCTTTAAATACACATCCTATAATGCACTTCAATTTCTTTCGATCTCAATTCATTGAAAAATGAATGAGGACTAAGTGCCTGATTGTTAGCGCTGATTGCAGCTCTAAATCTGGGGTCACAGATGTTGTACAGATGAGGAAGCTGAGGCGTCCGGGGGGAGTAACAAAGGGGACATGCATGGGCTCCCTGGAGATGGAATGAGAAAGGAAAAAGCCCTTACCGGGTCCCAGCCGCCCGAATCCGCCTCGGGGGTGGGAGTGCTCGGGGGGGTTCTGGTGGGCTTCAGGGTGCCATCTCTGGCTGAAGGGGCGCTGCCCACCGCGGCAGGGCAGTCACTGTCCGCCCCCAGGGGGAGACGCCAGCGGAGGGGAGGTGTTGGTGAGTGGGTGGGTACCTGTGGAGGCCTTGCCACGCGGAAAAGCACCGGGCGAGCATGAGGGAGGCGGAGGGGCCGCTGGCTGGCCTGGCTGGCCCCGGGATCGCGGCGGCTCCGCGAGCTTTCTCCAGCTGCTGCTGCTGCTCGGGGGCCGGGGAGCGCGACTGGACGGACACACTGCGGCGCCGCGCGGCGGGGACCCGAGCCGGTTACCGCGCCTCCACCCGCGTGTGACAGCCCCACGCCGGCGCCCACTTCCGCCCGCGGCCCCGAGCGCGCACCCGCGCTGCGTGCCCGCGCCGGGAGGAGAGCCTCGGGAGCGCGGGCGGCGGCGGCGGCTGGGGGAGGAGGCGGACACCCCGAGGGGGCGGGGGAAGGCGAGCAAGCGGCGAAGTTTGTGCAGGCGGGGCCGACCGGGGGGCGGGGCGGCGTCGAGCCGGGTGGAGCCACGGGAGACGCGCTCCTGTGGTCGCTGCCCGCGGTCCTCCAGCAGCCCGCGGTACTGTGGCTGCATCCTCGCTGCTCATCCTTCTCGCAGGGTAAGGAGGCTTCTGCTAGAGGAGGGTCCCTCCCCGGACCCCCGCCGCACTCCGGAGCAAGCCTCCGGGGTCGTGCGTGAGCAGAGTCTGCTGCACCTCAGCCCCCACCCCGGGGCTCCCGGTCCGGGAGCGGGGGAGACGCCAGGGGCGCAGGGAGAGAAGGTGTCGTGGCTGCTTTTTTCGGGGGAGGGGGAGGTCAGTGCAGTGCCGGAGGATGGAGGTATAGCACGGAGCATCCTTCCTCTGCCTCCTCTACCCCCCCCCATCTCTCCCTCATCCCGCCCTCCTCCCTTTTCTTTCCCAATCTCCCCTTTTCCTCCTGCCCCCCCCCCCCCCCCGAGGATGAGAAGTGCTGGGGAGAAGGGGTGCTGGGAGTGAGGATGGCGCTGTCCTCACCTGCAGCCGGAGGGCCTGGACGCCGCGCTCGCCCGCCCCCACCCCGACCCACTTTATTTCCTGAGAACATCAAGTAAATAAATGAAGAAGGGGGAACGAAAGCCGAGGGAGCCGGCAGCAGGTACCACACCCAGGCTTTGATTAGAGAGCCAAATGAAGGAGTGCTGAAGAAATTAGAAGCCATCATATATAGACTGGCTCCGAGCCACCATTTAAAGGTTCCTCAGTGTTTTAAAGAAAAAAAAAAGAAGGGCCCACGAATGAGTGTTATTAGGAGTTTTAAGCTGCACTGGACAAAGTTATATGTAAATATATTAAAGGGATGTTTACAGCATGCACGAATAAATTTGAATAACTAATTACATATGTACAACTTAAAAGATAAAAGATAGAGTTCTATTTTTATGATTAGTATGTGTTAAATGTATGTATTCACAATACATTATTTTCATTTTCATTACTGTCCCCTACAAGTTCCTTAGCCAGTAACTATAAGAACAGAAAAGAGATTCCTCCTCTATCCCTCCCCCCATGATGATGCATTTAAGTACTGGGCCATTTTTATTCAGTTTGCTCTTTGAGACAAATGCTAAGAAAGTTGAATTATCTTAAAGTTGTAACTCGTGAATGGAGAGAGGTGAGCAGTTTTGAAGTTAGTAGAATGTTATTTATCAGGAGTTAAAATGGAGGTTATTGTGTTTTGATTCTTAATGAGGACATAGTGGTTAAAGAGAATTTGAGATTGTGATAAAGAATATACAGGTCTTTATTGAACCTATCAGCTCAGCTTAAATTCAGCCTGCTGTCTTAAAGAAAATTGCTACTTTGATAAAACTGTTGCCTAATCTAATACAATGTTGCTACATAAAGGAAAAGATGTCATAAATTATCCATCATGAGCTGTGAGCTCATTTGACTTAAAAGGAATATGGTGTTGACTTTTAAGGTATAGTTTTGTAATTTAATTTGTAGAGCCTCTGACACATACCGCTGACCCTGGACAAGTCCCTTAAACTGCCAGAACTGATGGAAATTCTCCATGACTTCAAGTTTTAGAGCAGTTGCCTTTCAGCACTGGTAGAGGGAGTTTCCTCAGTAGCTCTATGTTAATTAAATCCTAAATCTGGCCCCAAATTTAATTTATAAGTTTCACATTTCATTCTTTTCTTTAATTATAGTGTTATTTACCAGATATATGCATAGGTAATTTTACAGCATTGACAATTGCCAAACCTTTTGTTCCAATTTTTCCCCTCCTCCCCCCCCATGGCAGGTTGACCAATAGATGTTAAATATCACATTTCATTCTTAATAAACTATTTTAGTAAACTTAATATTTTTCTTTCTCTTAGGTAGGGGACCATACTCCAAGCTTGCAAAATGTCATCTATCAAGCATCTCGTCTATGCAGTTATCCATTTTTTGCGGGAACAAAGCCAGATAGATACTTATACTTCAGATGAACAAGAAAGCTTGGAAGGTAATGTTCGGTCAACTAGGTATCTTTTTTATGTTATTTTTTATGAATCGGGGACCCAATGGATATAGTACTGGACCTGGAGTCAAGAAGAACTCAGTTCAAATCATGTCTCAGATACTTAATAGTTACTTGTCAAGTCACTTAATCTCTTTTAGCATCAATTTCCCCATCTCAAATGGAGTTATAATAGTACCCTCAGGGTTGTTGTGAGGATCAAATAAGAATAACATACATAAAGCATTTTGCAAACTGTAACTTACTATGTAAATGAAAGTTATTACTATGATCATAAATCCCATATAGTATGTAGATGATCCTGGGGTCTCAGAGACTGGTCTAGAGAAACACAAATCCTGTGAAATCATACCAGACTGAAAAGGCTTCAAGTGTAATCTGTGTGTCTATTCTCATAGATTAGCCTCCCTAAGTTCAGAGAGACTCCAAGTTTACTTCAGGGGGAAGAATTTTTTTTTTTTGTCGAGGGGGCTATTGGGCAACTTTTGAATGACATCTATTCTATTGAGTTAAAGGAGATTGTTCTGCAGATTAGTTAAAAGAATACTAATGAAATCAGAGATCATTGAAGTGTGGTTTAAAATAATACACAAATATGCTTTTAAACACCTAATGTGTAGACACCATTCTAGGTGCTAGAGAAGTGAAAATAAAGATGAATTTTTTCTGGTCCTCAAAGGACAACATATATGCATGTAAATGTATGTAAAATAAATGGAAAGTCACTAGCAGCTAGAAAGGTTAGGAAAAACCTGGTGACATGAGCTTTGAAGTAAAGGGATTCTGTGAATCAAAAATGAGGAAGGACTATATTCTAGATATGGGGGTGAGGATGAGTACAGCCTATGAAAAGGTTCAGAGACAGAAAATGGTGTTTCCTATGTGAGGTACAGCAAGAAGGCTTGTTGCATTGAACTGAATAGTGCATAAAAAGGGTAATGTATAATAAGACTGGAAAGATGAACTAAAGTCAGGTCATGAAAGGCTTGCAATGTCAAATATAGTAATTTGTATTTAATCTTTGAAATAATAGAGACTCTCTAGAGTTTATTGAGCAGGGAAGTGACATGAAGAGACATGAACTTTAGGAACATTACTGTGTCACCTATGCATTGGATAATTTGGAGATGAGAGAGCTTTTAAGGCAACCAGACTAAGTAGGAGGCTATTGTAATCCAGGCAAGTACTGATGAAGAAGGCCTGAACTATGATGGTAGTGATACAAGTAGAGAGAAAGGCATGGATACAAAGGATGTGGACATAAAATCCATAAGTTTGGTAACTGATTGAATGTATGGGGTGAGGAAAGGTGAAATGAGAAGTATGATTCTATCTATGTTTGCAGACTTGTGTGATTGGAAGCCCTGAACAAAAATCACATTAAAAGAGAATAGTGATTAAAGGAGTGGTCAGTGAATTCTTTTTTTGAATGAATAGAATTTGAGATGTCTATGGAACATTCTATTTAAAATTTCCACTAGGAGTTCATGATGTGGGATTCATCTTAGTAGAGATATTAGATTTACAGAGCTGGACATCACAAATATGATAAATATGATGAGATCACTAGGAGTATAGAAAAAGAAGGGCATATAGGTGGCATCATAGTGCACAGACTGCCAGGCCTATAGTCTGGAACATTTCCTGAGTTCAAATCCAGTCTCTTACTAGCTGTACGAGCCTGAGCATGTCACTTAACCCTGTTTGCCTCAGTCCCTCAGCTGTACAATGAGTGAGACAAGGAAATGGTAAATTACTGCAGTATCTTTGCCAAGAAAACTTCCAAAGGAATTACCAACAGTCAGATATGATTAAAATGACTGAGCAGCACAACAAACAAATATAAAGAGCTGTGGTATAGTTAGGAGAGGGGATATGATTGCTGATCTAGCAAAGGGACTGAAAAGAAACTGTTAGTTAGGAGGAAAGCCCATAAAGAAGAGGTGATCAGTAATATTGCTTGCTTCAGGGAGATCAAGAAGGATTAAAAAAAAAAAAAAGACATCTGATTTGGCAGGTCATTGGTAACTTTGGAGAGAGCTACTACTTATGTTTTAAGGCAAAAATCAAAATATTTTGTTGACCTTTCAGGAAGAGATGCTGTGATTAAAAGAAGACATCCTTTCTCTAAGGGCTTTTTTTTTCCTTTGTTTTTGTTTTGTTTTTTAATTGACATAGCATTCTGTTTACAACTAATTGTATTGACATATATATTTCTTGGAAAAGTTGGTGGATAAAAAAAATTACATCTCTGAAGAGCCCAATCATTGCACCACTAGTAGAAGACTCTGAACAGATGATGTATAATTGGGAGCTGTTTAGCTTGAAGAGAGAGATTTTCCCCACCAAAATATCAAAGCTTTTTTGTCCTACAAGAGCCTTTTTGTTGTTTAGTTAGGTGATCTGCAGTCACGAAGAATGTCACTGTCGCATGCTTTTTTGAGTTTATGTTCTTTCATAATAAAATGCAAGTTAAAAATAGTCATAGCAGCAGTAAAATTCAGCAGATGGGTTTGTGGTGGTTCACTGAGCCTACCTTCCTTGTGGCTTGAAAGATTTAATTACTGCAGTGAGGGAGTGCATTGGGTAAATTGTAATGAATGGTGGTCCAGTTATTTCCTTTTCAAAGATATGTTTCCTCCAAAGGGACAGCTCTCACATTGGCTTCTGAGAGACTCTCCTTTGTGGATAAACTTTTAGGAAAAGGACTGAAAATTGGGCCTTTGTATAAAATATACTTGCCTTTAGTGATGGAAGAATTCCTTTCCAAGGCAGTCATGAATAGCAGATGACATATGGTCAGAGGGTAGGAGAATATTGCCATCAGTCCAGCTTTCTAATGAAATTGCTGGTGATTCTTAATGTTCTGACTAGTGGAAGATGAAGGTGATAAGAGGGAAGCACATGAGTTTGGGTTGCCATGTCACAAATGGATAAGTGACATCTCTAACAGAGAGGTTTATTTTCTAACAAAGAAAATATGGGCTTTATGAGAGAATATAAACTGCCAGAAATACAATCGAGCTCTTCTTTTCACCAAGACATTGAGTCCTATTTTTAGTATTGTATGCAGCCAAAAATATGGTGCCTTTGGCTTTCTTACATGGCAATCAGAAATGTTGCCAGCTAATTTGTGTGACTGCTCCCCACTCTAAAAAAAAAAAGGTTTTTTGAGTCTAATTTAGTTGAACATGAAAATAAAGTGGAAGTTTAAGCCCTGGAACAGGCCAAATCTTATTAGTAACTCACTATGTGACCTTGAGTCTAATATTTTACCTTGGGGGGGATGTTTTTTTTAAGTAAGGAAAGTAGAAATAATATATGCCCTATTTCCTTCATAGAATAGTTGGGGGAATCAACTTAGAATATATATGTTAATGTGTTTTGCAGATACTTCAATATAAATATATGGATTTCAGACCTGGGATTATATCTGTGTGGAATATTCCTGGTATGGAAACTCCTTCCACTGACTCATATTAGCAATTCATCTTAGAGAATTGTCTGGGACACTGAGAGATAGAGTGACTCACCCATAATTTCAGAGGCAGGTCTTGAAGCTGGGTCTTCCTATTTAAAAGGTTGCCTTTTCATCCACTAGACTACCTTTATTTAATATGTGGATATTTATTTTATTTTCATAAAGATCCTCCTTCTCTCCTCCCCAACCTCTGTCTCAATTCCTTATTAAAAAATAAAGGAAAATGAAAGTTCTGCTTCAAACATGGATAACAAAACAAAACAAATTTGACATTGACCATGTCAAAAAAAATGTCTTTCTCTGCACTCTGAGTCTATGGATTATCTATCAGGAAGTAAGAAACATGTTTCATCATGAGTCTTCTGTAATTGTGATTGATCAGAGTTCCCAAGTCTTTAAAAGGTGTTTGTTTTTAGCATATAATTGTCATTGTATCTGTTGTTCTGTTTTTGTCCATTTTACTCTATATCAGTTCATACAAGTCTTCTCTGAAATCATCCCTATCATCTTTTCTTATAAAGTGATATAATTATCATTTAGTAAGAAGTAGGTGCCTCTCTTTTGGGCTACAAGTGGATCTGTTTTCTCTTTTTAGGTACCAAACAAATATTGTTTCTTTTTATTACTTTTGGATTAAGTAACACTCAAGGCAATATATTTCATTAGTATTGTCCAATATAATTCAATAGATATTAAGCCTCTAATGTAGGAAAAAGAGTATTATTCTTGACACTGGGTAAATTGTAAAAATAGATAAAAATAAATCTCCTGCTTCCACTGAAGCATACAAATAATTATAAGTAGATAAGAAAGATAGGAACAAAGTGTTAGGTTATTTCAGAGTGGGGAAAAGTTATTGCCACCTGGGGTGTATGGGGAAGACTTCATGGAATAAGTGAAATTTGAGTTGGATTCTAAAGGTGAAAAGGAATTTAGTAAGTTGAAGGGTAAAAAAAGTTTATATTATGATTTATTTAATAATTTCTCCAAGAAGATTTTGATATTTCTTCATTTTAAAGATGAAGAACATGAGGTACAAATAAATTGACAAAAAACATATAATTATTTGCCATATAGTAATGGCTCATACATATATAAAATATAAGGTTTTACAAAGTATTTTTTTAGCAATAATCCTATGGCAAAGATAGGCAAATCCTTATTTTATTTATTTATTTATTTTTTAAAAAATTTTATTTTTTTTTATTTTATTTTTTTGAGGCTGAGGTTAAGTGACTTGCCCAGGGTCACACAGCTAGGAAGTGTTAAGTGTGTGAGACCAGATTTGAACTCAGGTCCTCCTGAATTCAAGGCTGGTGCTCTATCCACTGCACCACCTAGCTGCCCCCAGCAAACCCTATTTTAAAGGTGAATAAACTGAGGCTTAATTGTCTTTGCAATGATCACATAATAAATAAGTGATAGAGTTGAAGATCAAATTCAGATTTCCTGCCTCCTAGTCCAATGTTCTTAGTAGCATAACACCTGAATTACAAGGATGTGTGACTTGACCCACTAAACAGTGCCTGGCAGATAATATTAAATACTAGTTTTTATTATCAATATCATTATAGGTTGCTTTTTCATTGAGATAATTCACCTTTAACATATTTATTATTTCTGTTTTCTTAAGAAATTTGACTCCTCTCAAAATAATTTCCTCTCTATATCTGTCAGTAAAGGAAACTCTTCTAGCAACTCTGAATGTGCGCTAATCTAAAATCTGAACATTTTAGAAACATAGAGGTTGCTTATTTTAAACTGAACTGGGGTTCTATTTTGAAAAGCAAAAACAAATAAGTTAACACCCTACTTTTAGGTGTATTCACATGGATATAGCTTATTATGATTCTGTCCTCTCGTGTTAACAGACAATAATTCTGAGCAGTTAAATTTGTTCCACAAAACAGATTTTGAAAATTCCTATGAAAGGAGAGCTTTGAAGGTAATCCGGATGCTATTGCTTCCTCTTTATGGGGATTCTTCAGGAGTTTGGGGTAAGATGGTAGCAATTTAAAAGAAAGGGGTGGATGTGAGACACATTTGAAGAAGTAATTGAAGGGGTCTCTTTATTGATTGAATATAATGGACAGCATAGTATAGTGGAAAGAACTCTGAGCTTAGCATCAGAAGACCTACATTTAAAAAATATATTTATTTTTCTTTTGAATATTATTTATTTTTAACATTCTCAAAATTTTTTTTGAGTTCCAAATTCTTACTGAGAAGACAAGCAATGTGATATCAATTATACATATGAAATCACACAATACATATTTCCATATTAGACATATTGCCTCCCTCCTAAAAATGCAAGAAAAACTAAGAAAATTGGGGAAAATATACTTCATTTTGTACTCAGAGTTTATCATTTCTCTTTCTGGAGGTAAGTAGCATTTTCATCAAAAATTTTTGAAATTGGCTTGAATCATCATATTGATAGAATAATTAAGTCTTTCATATTTGTTCATTATTTCTTTTTTTTTTTTTTTTTTTTTTTTTTATTTTATTTTATAATTATAACATTTTTTGACAGTACATATGCATGGGTATTTTTTACAACATTATCCCTTGCTGTTCATTATTTCAATATAGTTTTGTTATATATAGTGATTTCCTAGTTTTGCTCACTTTATTTTATATCAGTTCATATAAGTCTGTCCATGTTTTCCTGAACCCCCTGCCCCTTTCATTCTTTCTTATAGTTTCATTCTTTGTCTAAATCATGAATCCATTTCAACCTTATTTCAGTATATGGTCAATGCCTAGTTTCTGCCATACTATTTTCCATTTTTCCCTATAATTTCTGTCAAATAGTGAGTTCTTATTCCAGAAACTGGGGTCTTAGGGTTTATCATAATAATAGTCATTGACTATTATGTTTTGTGAATCTTACCTATTCCATTGATCAACAACTCTGTTTCTTAGCCAGTTTTAGTTTTGAGACCACTGCTTTATACTATATTTTAAATCTGGTACAGCTAGGCCATCTTTATTTACATTTTTCATTAATTCCTTTGAAATCTGCAATTTTTGTTTTTCAAATGAACTTTGCTATTATTTTTCTAGCTCTGTAAAGTAGTTTTTTTGGCAGTTTGATTGGTATGGCACTGGATAAGTAGATTAATTTAGATAGAATTGTCATTTTTTTTATTATATTAGCTTGGCCTACCCATGAGCCCTTGATATTCTTTCAGCTGTTTAGATCTGACTTTATTTGTGTGGAAAGTATTTTGTAATTTTGTTCATATAGTTCCTGACTTTGTCTTGGCAGGTATTTTATATTATCTACAGTTATTTTAAATGCAATTTCTTTTTGTATCTCTTGCTGCTGGACTTTGTTGGTAACATATAGAAATGTTGATGATTTATGTGTATTTATTTTGTAGCTTACAACTTTGCTAAAGTTGTTAATTATTTCTAGTAGTTTTTTTAGTTAATTCTCTAAGTATATTATCATATCATCTGTAAAGAATGATAATTGTATTTCCCCATTACCTGTTCTAATTCTTTTTTTCTTTTTCTTGTTGCTAAAGCTAATATTTCTAAAATAATATTGAATAATAATGGTGATCAGCAACTTTATTTCGCTTCTGATTTTTTGGGGAATGCTTTTTAGTTTATCCCCATTACATGTGATACTTGCTGATGGTTTTAGATAGATGATATTGACCATTTTAAGGAAAATTCCATTTATTCCTATACTTTTAGCATTTCATTCTTTCTTATAGCACAATAATATTACATCACAATTATATGTTATAACTTGTTCAACCATTTCCCAGTTGGTGGGAATTTCCAATTCATTGTCATTATAAAAAGAGCTACTATAAATATTTTTGTACATGTAGTTCCTTTTCCTTTTTCTCTGATTTCTTTGGAGTACAGACTTAGTACTGTCATTACTGGACCAAAGGATATGAGTTTTATAGACCTTTGGATATAAGTTATAAATTATTCTCCAGAATGGTTGGTCTGATTTTTAACTTTATTAACAGTTCATAATCTCATTTTTCCAATGAGATATTTCACATTTTCTTCTGTTTTTAAACTTTTGACTTTGGCTTATTGTTTCTTACTATCTCATGGAATCAACAGTTTCTACTTGCCCAATTCTAATTTTTAATAAAGTATTTTCTTACAGAGTGCTTTTATATCTTGTTTTTCATTTGTCCAATTCTGCTTTTTAAAGGTGTTCCTTTTTTTTTTTTTTTTTTTTTTTTTTTTTTTTTTTTTTTTGCTGAGGCACTTGGGGTTAAGTGACTTGCCCAGGGTAACACAGCTACGACGTGTTAAATGTTGAATGTCCAAGTTCCTCCTAGGTGTTCCTTTATTTATTAAATTTTTGTGCTGCTTTTGCCAAGTTGTATCCCCTCTACAATTTACCATTGGTGTGATAGGTGTGAAGTAGTACCTCAGAGTTCTTTTAATTTGCATTTCTCTAATCAGTAGTAATATAGAGCATTTTTTTTCATATGAGTATAGCTAGCTTTGCTTTCTTTGGAAAATTGCCTTTCATATCCTTTGACCATTTCTCAATTGGAGAATGACTCTCCTTTTTAAAATTTTGACTCAATTACCTATACATATAACAAATGAGACCTATCAAAGAAACTTACTATAAAATTTTCAAATATTATTTAATTATGATAACTTTTTAGCAAAATATAGTTTCCCTGATTATCTTTTAAATTTATTTTTATTTTTGTTTTGTCTAAGACATGATTATTACACCTGCACTTTTTTACTTTAGCTAAAGCATAGTAAATTCTGCCTTTTTGTTTCAAATAGGTTTTTTTGTTTATGTCTTTTTGTTTCAAATAGGTTATAAACAATACTCTTATAATAAACAAAACTCTTATAAACAATATATTGTTGGATTCTAGTTTCTGATCTATTCTGCTGCTTCTGTTTTATTGATGAGCTTATCCCATTCACTTTTACAGTTATAATTAATATGTATTGGGGCAGCTAGGTGGTGCAGTGGATAGAGCACGAGCCTTGACTTCAGGAGGATCCGAGTTCAAATGTGGTCTCAGACACTTCCTAGCTGTGTGACCCTGGGCAAGTCACTTAACCCCAGCTTCAGGGGGGAAAAAATAATTAATATGTATTTAACTCTATTCTATTTTTATTCTATTTATCCTTCTTTTTCCTGTTCTTCCCCTGAAGTCTTATTTTGCTTCTGATCACTGCCTCCCTTAATTTCTCTTCCTTTTTTATCTTTTTCCTCTTTCTCTTATTCCCTTCCCATCCTATTTTCCTGTTGTATAAGTTGTATTTCTATACACAGCTGGGTGTGTATATGTATATATTTTTTCCCATTTTGAACCAATTCCATTAACCATGAAGTTCAGATATTACTCACCATCTCCTCCTTGCTCTTTGAGCATTTTCCCCTTTACTATAAAAAGTCTTTCTTGCATGCCTCTTTTATGTGAGATAATTACCTCATTCTACTTCTCTCTTCTCCCAATGCATCCCTCTTTTTCCACTCTTCATTTAAAAAAAAAAAAAAAGATCATTCCAACATAATTGACTCAAAGCCATTTCCTCTGTCTATGGTAACCTTCTTTTAATTATCCTAATAATGCTAAATTTTTTAGGAATTAAAATGTATTTCTTTCTTTATAGAAATGTAAATCACTTAACTTATAATTTTTCTTTCATGTTTTTTTTTAGTCTTGTGTTTGAATGTCAAATGTTTATTTAGCTCTGGTATTATCATCAGGAATGCTTGAAAATGTCTTCTATTTCATTACATATCTCACCTACAAAGGGTTATGCGTAGTTTTTTTTCCCCTAGATAGATTATTCTTAGTTATTATCATAATTCCTTTATAGAATAACATATTCCAAACCCTTTGCTTCTTTAATCTGGAAGCTGCTAAATCTTGCATGACTCTGACTAGTTCCATGGTATTTGAATGATTTTTGAACATTTTCTCAATGAGATATTTTATATTTTCTTCTATTTAAAAAATTTTTGTTTTATTGCTTCTTAATATCTCATGAAATCATTAGCTTCTACTTGCTCAGTTCTAATTTTTAAGAAGTATTTTCTTCAGTGTACTTTTATACCTTGTTTTTCATTTGGCCAATTCTGCTTTTTAAGGTTTTCTTTTCTTTAGTTAATTTTTATGCTTCTTTTCAAGCTATTAATTGCTTTTTCCATAATTTTCTTGCATCATTGTAATTTCTCTTCCCAATTTCCCCCCCCCCCCTCTCTCTCTCTCTCTCTGTCTCTCTCTCTCTCTCTCTCTCTCTCTCTCTCTCTCTCTCTCTCTCTCTCTCTCTCTCTCTCTTTTGCTGAGGCAATTGGGGTCAAGTGACTTGCCCAGGGTCACACAGCTTGGAAGTGTTAAGTGTCAGGTCAGATGTGAACTCAGGTTTTCCTGACTTCAGGGCTGGTGCTCTATTCACTGCGCCACCTAGCTGTCCTGCAGTGAGTATCTTTTCATGGTCAAGCCCTTTTTTTTGTTGTTTGATCATTTCCAACCTATTTCTTGACTTTAAACTTTATGCACCCCTTCCTAGGGGTGCGGAATTACCGTTCCAGGTAATTTTTCATGCTTCTGATTTCAGATCTAGTTCTGGGAGTGTGATGTGAGAAGAGCTATGGTCATTGCTTTTCTGGTCTGTACTCTGGTCTTTACTCAGGAAGAGCCCTTGTTCTTTTGCAGCCACAAGTGCTAGTGCTTCTCATTACCTTGTACTAGGATTCCCAACACTGTTAGGGCCTACCACAAATGCTCCTCTTCACCCTGGAACTGTGACTCAGAGGTAGACAATAAAATTGCCAGTTAGCACCAGATGCACCCAGTATTGCAAAGGTCCCCCATAGTCTTTTTCTGATCAGTTATCTGCCTTCCTTCCTATCTTTGGTCTGAGAGCTACCAAAGATGATTTTGTCCTTGTTGCAGCCATCTCCAAAGTCCAAGCTGGTATTGATACTACAGGCCTATGAGCCAGATTCCTCACCATCACTTGTAGCTTGTCATATACCTTTCCTGTCAGCTTCTTGTGTTGGATAAATGTCTCATCGTGAACTTTTGTTGGTTCTGCCACTCCAAAATTTGACTTGAGACCTTATTTTAAAGTTGTTTAGAGAGGATTGGAAAAGTTCAGTTGAGTTGTTTCACCATTCAGAAGACCTAAATTTTAATCCCAGTTTTGCTGTGTGTTGACTGTGCAAATCTTGAATAATCACCTCATGTTTTTGTACGTCAGCTTACCTAACTGTAAAATGGAAGATACTAAAATACCATATATCTCATAAGATTATAAGGAAATCACTTTGTAAATTTAAAGTGTTACATAAATTTGAAATTGAAAGAGAAAAAAGTTTTGAAATAAATTAATTCAGTCAGTAAACATTTATTAAGCACTGTTATATACCAGGAATTGTGCTAAGCTCTGGGAAGATAAAGAAAAGCAAAAAACTATTTCTGCTAACAAGGAGCTTAATGACAGAGACAACACACAAACAAATTACTATGTGCAAAGAAGTCATAAATTATAGGATAAATTTGAGATAAAATCCAAGAGAAAAGGTTCTTGCTATTTTAGCTGAAACTTAAAGAAAGCTGGGGATGCCAAGAGGAGGAGGGGTGAAGAGAGCATTCTAGGCATGGATAAGGACTTCAGGTAAAAATATATGGAAATGATATGGTCTTTCATATATTATATCACCATGGAAAATCTCTAATACAGTGTGCTAGGGATCTATGCCCTATTGGATATTTTTATTAATGATATAGATGAAATACAATAATGTGCTTATCAAATTCATTGGTGTTACCTGTGAATTTAGAAGGCATAAGAGAGGGAGGAAATGAGAAAATAATTAACATTTATATATCACTGACTGTTTGCCAGGAATTGTGCCAAATGCTTTATAAATATCATCTCATTTGATCCTCACAGCAGCCCTGGGAGGCAGGTACTATTATTATTCCCATTTTATAGCAGAGGAAACTGAGGCAGACATAGCTTAAGTGACTTGTTCAGGGCTACAAAACTAGTATTGCCCGAGGCAATTTCATATTATCCATATCTTCCTGACTCCAGGTCCAGTGCTACATTGTGTCACTTAGATGCCTCTGCTAAAATATTGGATGACAGGTTTAATAGCCAAGAAAAAATTGATGGTCTCATGCAAGGGACCAGATCTAATATGAACTTTAATCGAGACAAAAAAAGTCTTATATTTAGGTTCTGAAACATAAGTTTTACAAGTATAGAATAGGGGAAGCTTGTCTAGATTGCAGTTCATCTGAAAAAGATCTGATTATGTTAATGGATTGCAAGTGCATTATGACAGATGAATGAGGCAGTCAAAAGGGCTATCTACATTAAGAAAAGTAGTGTCAAGGCTAAAGAGGTGACAGATATCTTGAACTCTGCCCTATCAAACACTATCTGGAGTGTTATGTTCAATAACAAGTGCCTTTTTTTAAAAAAGCTTTTTATTTTCAAAACATATGCATGGATAATTTTTCAACACTGTCCCTTGCACATAGCTTTGTGTCTCAGATTTTCCCCTCCTTCCCCCCACCTCCTCCTTTAGATAGCAAGCAATCTAATATATGTTATACATGTTAAAATATATGTTAAATCCAATATGTGTAAACATATTTATATAATTTTCTTGCTGCACAATGCCTTGATAAACTGGAGAGTATCTAAATGAGGGATCTTCAGGATGGTGAAGTTCATGCCATATGAGTATCAACTAAAGAAACCAAAGTTCTATATCCTAGAGAAAAAGAAAATTTAGGAAGGATATGCCTTCTACATATTGAAGAACTACTTATGAAAAAAGAATAAGATTTATTCCAATTGGCAGAATGCAGAGATGTGGATAATGGGGAAAAGTTACAAATAGATAGGTTTAATATCAATGGGGGGGAAAAAAAAACCAAAGCCAATCTTCTAAACAGAAGTATATGAAAGTGAAATGGGGTGCCTTAGAAGATGGTGCCTGACTCCAGGCATTTTCATTGATTGTCTCCCCATGTTTAAAACTGTGTTTCTTTTCATCACTACTTCTTGGTTTCTCTGACCTTCAAGTTTCAGCTAAAATTCTGTGTTCTATAAGAAGTTTGTCCTTATCTACCTTAATGCTAGCGCCTTCCTTCTTTTGGCTATCTCCAACTTATCCCATCTTTATCCTGCTTATACAAAGTTGTTTCCCCCGTTAGAATTTTTGAGAGAAGAGATTGTGTTTTGGATTTTGTTTTGTTTTAAACTTTTCTTTACTTGTCCTATGCACAGTGCCTAGTGTATAGAAGAAATTTAATAAATGCTTATGGGCTTGAAGTAAAGACTGGATGACCTCATATCTAGTATGATATATTATTAAGTATGGGTTGAACTAAAAGGCTTCTAAAGTCTCTTTTTAATCTGAGACTCTTATGAACATTGTGTATTTGCAAGTGCTGCCATAGACTCTCCCAAGATCCTGATGTTGAAATCCTTCTTTTCCTTTAAGTCCCATCTTGTGTTACACTCCTCTAAGAAGCTTTACCAGTCCCCTCAACTCTTCCTTCAAATGCTACTATTTTCTCATTGATATTCAGACTTCACTCTTATTGGAAATAAACTCCCAAAGGCAGGACCTGGACAACTGTGAATGACTTAGCTTTTTTTTTTTTTTTTAGCAATACAATGATCTAAGATGCTTCTGAAGGCCTTATGATGAAAATATGCTATCCATTTCCAGAGAAAGAACTTTTGAAGACTAAATTTAATTTGAAGTATATTTTTCTTTAAAACTTTTATATTTTTTTGAGTTTTACTTTTTTTGGTTTGTAAAAGAAAACATGACTAATATGGAAATATATTTTGTATGCTTGCACAGGTATAACCTACAACAAATTGATTGTCTTTTCAATGAGCAGGGATGGGAAGGGAGGGAAAGAGAATTTACAACTCAAAACATTATAAAAAAATACAAAAAATTGTTTTTATATGTATTTTTTAAAAAAAATTTTTTTAAAGAAACAATGAGGGGTTGAAGTTTTCAGGAAAACATGGCAAGAACTGATACAAAGTGAAGTGAGAAAAATTGAGTGATTATTGTGCACAGTAACATAATGTTATTGTGATCATATGTAATCAACTATGAGAAACTTTGTTACTCTGAGCAATGCAATGATCTGAGACAATTCCAAATGACTCATGATGAAAAAATGCTATCCATCTCTTGTGAGAGAACTGATGAACTCTGAGTACAAATTGAAATATCATTTTCTTGCTTTTTTTGGCAATATAGCTAATATGGAAAAATGATTTCACATGTATAATTGGTATCTTATAGTTTACTTTCTCATTGGATGAAGGAGGTAAAAGGGAGAGGGAGAGTTTGTAAAGAAAAAAAGTTAAAAATAAATAATGAATTAAAAAAAAAAAAAACAATTTGATCAATGTAAAGAACAACTTGTTTGGAAACTCCTTCCACTAAGCAACTTTTCTGTAAGTTTTGGATTTAGGGAGTTTCCTGAGTTATTCAAAAGTTAAGTGGCCACACCTCTAGTATGTGTCAGAGTCAGACTTGAACACACATCCAAGATCAACTCTTTCAGTACTGTGCCATGTTGTTTATACTTCATTTGGATCCATAAATTGGTACTAAATAAGTAGGTCTTGAATTTAATTATTTTCATAGTTCTATGTTTTCCTTAAAGAAGTACTAACTGTAATTGTTATATATTCTTCAATAATAATAGTAAAAAAAACTATAATAAAAGCTAACATTTATATAGCTCTTTAAGGTTCATAAGGCATATATTTTTATGTATGTGGGTGTATATATATTGTATGTGTTTACATATACATATTATATGTGTATATATATATATATTGTTCATGTGTATATATATCCATATTTTATGTGTATGAATATATATGCATATTGTATATGTGTGTGTGTATATATTTACAGGCTCACAATACAATCTAATTTAATACACAAAGTAGTTACTGCATGTATCAATATTTCCATTTTTTAGCTGATCAACAAGCATTTATGAATCACTAACTATGTGCCAGGACTGTATTTAGTTCTGGATTTACAAAGAAAAAGCAAAATTAGCCCCTGTTCTAATAGAGAAGACAACATGTACATAAATATATGCAAGATATATACAAATTAGATATAGGATAGCTTTAAAGAGGATAGCACTAGCAGATGGAAAAACCAAGAATTCCTGGAGGAGTGGCAATGATATGGGTCTTGAAGGAAGCCACAGATTCCATGATATAAAAGAAAGGAGGGAGAGAATTCCAGGCATGATGGCTAGAAAAAAGGCATAGAGGTAGGGGTAGAGAGTCTTGTGGGAGACCCAACAAGTTCACTAGAACGGTTGAATTGTTTGTTTGTTTTTTAATTAATTTTATAAATGTAAATTTTTTTGACAGTATATATGCATGAGTAATTTTTTTTATAACATTATCCCCTGTATTCATTTTTCCAGATTTTCCCTTCCCCTAGATGAAGGCAATCCCATACATTTTACATGTGTTAACAGTATAACCTAGATATAATACATGTGTGTAAATACAATTTTCTCGTTGCACGTTAAGTATTGGATTCTGAAGATATAAGTAACCTGGATAGACAGACATTAGTGCTAACAATTTACATTCACTTCCCAGTGTTCCTTCTCTGGGTGTAGTTGTTTCTGTCCATCATTGATCAGCTGGAAGTGAGTTGGATCTTCTTTATGTTGAAGATATCCACTTCCATCAGAATACATCTTCATACAGCATTGTTGTTGAAGTGCATAGTGATCTTCTGGGTTCTGCTCATTTCACTCAGCATCAGTTCATGCAAGTCTCTCCAAGCCTCTCTGTATTCCTCCTGCTGGTCACTTCTTACAGAGCAATAATATTCCATAATATTCATATACCATAATTTACCCAACCATTCTCCAATTGATTCATCTTCCATTCATCTTTGAGTTTTTAGCCACTACAAAAAGAGCTGCTACAAACATTCTTTGGGATATAAGCCCAGTAGTAGCACTGCTGGATCAAAGGGTATGCACAGTTTGATAACTTGTTGGGCATAGTTCCAAATTGCTCTCCAGAATGGCCGGATTCTTTCACAACTCCACCAACAATGTATTAGTGTCCCAGTTTTCCCACATCCCCTCCAACATTCATCATTATTTGTTTTTGTCATCTTAGCCAATCTGACAGGTGTGTAGTGATATCTCAGAGTTGTCTTAATTTGCATTTCTCTGATCAGTAGTGATTTGGAACACTCTTTCATATGAGTGGATATAGTTTCAATTTCATTATCTGAGAATTGTCTGTTCATATCCTTTGACCATTTATCAATTGGAGAATGGTTTGATTTCTTATAAATTAGGATCAATTCTCTATATATTTTGAAAATGAGACCTTTATCAGAACCTTTAACTGTAAAAATATTTTCCCAATTTGTTACTTCCCTTCTAATCTTGTTTGCATTAGTATTGTTTGTACAGAAAATTTTTAGTTTGATGTAATCAAAATCTTCTATTTTGATCTCTAGTTCTTCTCTAGTTATAAATTCCTTCCTCCTCCACAGGTCTGAGAGGTAGACTATCCTCTCTTCCTCTAATCTATTTATGATCTCATTCTTTATGCCTAAATCATGGACCCATTTTGATCTTATCTTGGTATATGGTGTTGAGTGTGGATCCATATCTAATTTCTGGCATACTAATTTCCAGTTTTCCCAACAGCTTTTTTTTTTCAAATAATGAATTTTTATCCCTAATGTTGGTATCTTTGGATTTATCAAACACTAGATTGCTATAGTTGTACCCTTTTTTGTCCTTTGTACCTAATCTGTAGAACGGTTGAATTGTTGATAGCATGGAAAGAAGAAATATATAAGAAAAATGAAAAGATAGGTGGGAGGAGAATCGAGAGAGAGATAAGGCAGGGAGAACAATTGGGAAGGTATCATACTAGCCTAGTGAGAGATAATGAGAGCTATGTGTATACAGATAAGAGAAGGGGATGGATGAGTACAGAAGTGCTGTGGTGATAGAAATAAAATTTGACATTTGATTCAATATATGGGGTGAGTAAGAAGTTGAGGATGATCCCTAAGTTCTGAATCTGGGTGACTAAAAGGATAATAGTGCTCTTGACAGTTATTGGGAAATTTTGAACCAGGGTGGACTTAGGAGAAAAGATCAGTTCTGTTTTGGACATGTTGAGTTTGAGATAATTAAAATGGTTAATCTGTTTAGAAATGTTTGATTGGCTCTTTATGATGTGGGGTTGGAGCTTAAAAAGAAGTCTGGGGTTGAATATGTAGATATCTGAGTCATGTATAGAAATGAAAATTGAACTTCTGTGAGCTGATGAGATGGCCAAATGAGATAGTATAGACAACAGAAGAGGGCATAGGTTAGAGCCTTGGGGTTCACCTACATTTGGTAGGCTTGATATAGATGATGATCCAGCAAAAGAGATGGAAGAAGAGTGGTAAGGCAGGTCAGAAGAGAACTGGGATTAATCATAAAAACTTGGAGAGCAGTAAGTATGTAGAAAGAGAAAGTGGTCAACAGCATCCTGTGCCATAGAGAGGTCATCTAAAAATCAGAGGGGTGACTTGCTCATATCACAATTCTAATAATTTAAACATGATCTTTGCTGATTCAAAATACAGTTATCATTCTCCTCTATCCCATACAGCTTTCAGTAAAAGAAAGACAACGTGCATGGCCAATGTTGTACATGACTTCGTGTGTATATTGGGAAACGTGCAGTTCATGACTTCATGTGTATAATGTATAGTATTTCATGCCTTCTCAAGAGTGATGGAAGAGGGGACAGAATTCAGAACTGAAAAATAAAAATTAAAAGAAGAAAAAAAGACAGTAAGATTTCTGCCGTATTGTTAGCTAGCAAAAACCTGATAGCTGGTTTAGCTGGTGATGCAGAAGATAAGAGTGCCGACTCTGGAGTCTGGAAGAACTGATTTCAAATATAGCTTCCAATATTTACTAAGCTGTGTGATCCTTGGCAAGTCACTTGATCCCTATTTGTCTTAGTTTCCTCAGCTGTAAAATGGGTATAATAAGATCTACTTTGCAAAGTTGTGAAGATCCAGCAAGATGATTTTTTTTTTTTTATAAGCTCATATTTGTAAAAGCACTTAGCACAGTGCTTGGCCGTAGAAGGTGCTTTAGTCCCTTCCTTTCTCTAGGCTGAGTAAGAATAAATAATATGTTAGTAACAGACTATTTAATGAGGAAATTTAAAATTTCAAATATGAAGCTTCATGCTTGGCACATATATTCTCATTTGATCCTTATAACAACTCTGTGAAATAGACAAAGCAAATATTATCCCATTTGACACCTGAAGAACCTGGATCTCATAGAATCTTATTGATATTTTGGTTCAGTTTGGTTCAGTTGGTTCAGTTTGGTTTAGTTTAATATCTATTCTGAGCAGAACACAGTGCTAGGAACCAAAAGAGATAAAAATTGTAGATAAGAAATGATCCTAGTCTTCATGGAACTTACCAAATAGTAAGAAAATATGCTGGATACACAAATTAATACAGAACTTATAGCCTTTGACATTTATATAAATAAGTATAATAAATACACATATGTACAAATACACAAATATAAATATAATGCACATGCTAAAAGGGATGTGAAAAAATTCTCTGTGAGACAAATCTGTAAAATTCTTGATTGAGTAAGATGTTGGATTAGGAAAGTTTTATGGAGGCAGTATTTGAATTAGGTTTTAATAGAATAGAATAGAATTGAGTTCAGCTGATTAGAGGGAGACAGAGAAAAGAGAAGCCAGGTTCAGAGAATGACCGGAAAAAGATATAGAAAAGAATAAAGATAAGTAAGGTTCTTTACAAACCACACACACACACACACACACACATATGCATCTGTGTAGTCATACTTCCCATTATAGGTGATTTGCTTAAGACTATACAACTGGTATGTGTATGAAGTATATGAGGGGTGGATAGGGTGTTCAGGGGGACTAGCACCTCTGGTATGAGGTACTGGTATGAGGACTTGCAGAGCCCTGAAAAGGGCTCATCCACCTTTGGTAACTCCTGATTCACCCAACTCTTACCTATGTCCCCAAGAAGCTGTAGCATGTGCTGTGACCTCACCCCAATAAATCGTGTCTTGGCAGATGGGCTAAAGTAGGTTGAGAGTAACTGGCAGGTCTCAAACTTGTGGGTGACTTGAATCAGTGTCTTCCCCAAGCATATAAAGACTCTTGTCTCATGGAATGGGAAGGGGGCAGTTAGGTGATGAAGTGGACAGAGCATCAGCCCTGAAGTCAGGAGGACCTGAGTTCAAATCTGGCCTCTGAACTTAACACTTTCTAGCTTTGTGGCCCTGGGCAAATCACTTAACCCTAATTGCCTCAGCAAAAAACCAAAAACAAATGGAATGGGAAGATGGAAACAATTTGTTCCATTGGTCATTATAGGCACTATGAGGTGCTTAGAACTTGGTCAGACATTGAAGAAGCCAAGGACATGCACTGAATCCTGGACCATTGCCCGTAATCTTGATTTTTGTCTTGCCACTGGACTTTGATGACTCAGCAAGAGAGAGTGAAGCTAAGGACTTGTGCAACTCATTTAAATTCCATTGATGCACACAGTTAAAGCATCACCCATGATGCCACTGGTGCTCATTGAAAATGAAAGACAGACAACAACAGCTAGTGGAATCCAGATCCTTTGACTTCAAGTCCTATTTTCTTTCTTCTGTTTCATATCCTTATAATTTGGAAATGATGTTTCATTCATAAATATATAGAAAATGGAATAAGTATAAAATACTTTATTTGAATAGGACCGATTTTAGGCAATCATAGTATTGTAGAATTTAAATCTGGAAGACAGAAATGTCAGAGACACAGGAAGTCAGCTAACTTGGCCTCATTTTACAGAAAAGGAAATTGAGAAACAGAAAAGTGAAGTAACTTGCTTGATCACAAGGCTAATTAATGGCAGAGCCAGCCTTAACATGTAGATTTATGGGTCCTATACCATTCCTTTTCCTATCATACATTCTAGCTCTAGCTTTTGTAACAAAGTCCAAATTCATGAGAATTTAATAAAAAATATCTTTTTTTCTCTATTACATATCAAAATAATTTAAAAAATATTTTAAAGACATAATAGGATCATAGATTTAGAGGAATGGAAATCAGAAGCCACCTAGCCCAACTACCTCATTTTACTAGTGTGGCATCTGAGGGTTAGAGAGGTTGTCTTGTCCAAAGTCACAAAGGCACTAAGATAGCAAGCTCTAAATACTACTTCCTATTTTTATTGGCTTCTTACCAGTTTCAGAATTTCTTTTACCTTGTAGTTTTTTTTATTTGAGATAAAAACTACTTTGTACTTTCTATTAAGACAGTATAGTATTGCTTATTAATAAATTAAGTTTGAAGTATTAATAGCAACAAATGTTTGTTGAATTGAATAGTTTACTCCAATGGTAATCACTTATTTAGTAACATAAAGCGATGTGATGGTTATATATTGCCTACTATTATCTTCCATATTACATTTTAAAATGATTAATATAAATGCACCTCTTTCCTGAAACAGCTGGTCTGTAAACAGAATTTTCTATATACAGCTGAAACATTTATTTTGCCTTATGCTCTTGGCTCAGAAATGCTGAACTATCATAAACTGTGATCCCACTAGGAAAAAAAATCAGGCTTCCTCATCATTGCTTTTTTCCCTTGACTGCTTTAATTTTTTTCTAGTTGCAATTCAGTGCTTAGAGACAGTTTTCAAGATCAGCCCAGAAGATACTCACCTTGCTGTATCACAGCCGCTGACTGAAATGTTCACAAACTCTTTCTGTAAGGTAAGCTTGATATGATCTTCTCTTCTTTTGTGACTGATTCAAGTGTGACTAGAATTGATGCTGTGTGTATGGCATAATTGTGGTGTCAGATGTTTGGGTAACAAAGTACTCCCAGAGTGCTTTAGGGTCCTATGGGTATCATCTAGTGCTCCTCAGTTAGTTAACTGTTCAGTAGTTAACTGAATTTCATACATTGGGGGAAGAATTTTCCCTCCCTTCCCCTCTCCCTCCCTTTCTCTCTCTCCCACTTCCCCTTCCTCCTCCTCCTCCTCCTTCTTTTTCCTTCCTTCCTTCCTTCTTTCCTTCCTTCCTTCCTTCCTTCCTTCCTTCCTTCCTTCCTTCCTTCCTTCCTTCCTTCCTTCCTTCCTTCCTTCCTTCCTTCCTTCCTTCCTTCCTTCCTTCCTTCCTTCCTTCCTTCCTTCCTTCCTTCCTTCCTTCTTTCCTTCCTTCCTTCCTTCCTTCCTTCTTTCCTTCCTTCCTTTCTTCCTTCCTTCCCTCCCCTCCTCCCTCTCTCCCTCCCTCCCTCTCTCTTTCTCTCTTAATTTCTCTCTCTCTTTCTCTTTTTTCTCTCTCTTTCTTTCTCTCTTTCTCTTCTTTCTCTCTTTCTTTCTTTCTCTTTCTCTTTCTTTCTTTCTTTCTCTTTCTTTCTTTCTTTCTTTCTTTCTCTTTCTTTCTTTCTTTCTCTTTCTTTGTTTCTTTGTTTCTTTCTTTCTTTCTCTTTCTTTCTTTCTTTCTTTCTTTTTCTCTCTCTCTTTCTTTCTTTCTTTCTTTCTTTCTTTCTTTCTTTCTTTCTTTCTTTCTTTCTTTCTTTCTTTCTTTCTTTTTCTCTCTCTTTCTCTTTCTTTCTTTCTTTGTTTCTTTCTTCTTTCTTTCTTTTCCTCCTGCCTTTCCATCTCTCTTCCTTCCTTTTTCTTTCTTCTCTTTTTCTTCCATCTCTCCATCTTGCCTTTTCCTCTCTGCCTCCCCCTCCTTTTGCCTCACTTCTCTCCCCTGAATCCCTCCTGTTTCCTTTTCTTTTCTCCCTTCCCTAATGATTCCCTGATTGAGAGGGAAGCCTCCCCAAATATTAAGCTTCTAAGGAGCCCAAACACTTCAAAAATTTTATAAAGCAGCTGGCCTTTAGGGCACAACTACATGAAAAAAATACCACTTGGTTAAAATTGGTTCTAGTTCAATGAGATCACAGATATTTGAAGTATTAGAGAAAGAAAAAATGGATACATGAAACAGCCATAGGGAATGATATTCACACCATTCCTGGTACAGGTTTCATCTCATCTTGCTATTGGCAAGAACTAACAATTGAAGTGAATGTGTATAACATAACACTAAAACCCAGGCTTTCTCACTCATAGTCCAAAGAATTCTTCCACATGAGTTCTATTCCAAAGCTTTTTTCCACTTCTAGTCTTTTTTGGAAACATACTATAAAACAATGAAAATTTCCAATATCGGTCTTGTTTTGTACAAAAATCTGTTCCCTCTTCCAACTCCCTTGTTCAGTTCATTAGACTTGGTCTTCAGTACACCGGGGACAATTTACTTATATCTTCGATATTGTCTCTTTCTAGATTTGGATCTCTCCAATGTGAGAACTGAAAGGTATCCATTATGCTAGATATGGGACAGGTATTCTTTACACATAAAAGAAATGCTAAGTAAGGATTATTCATAAATATGCATTTAACTTTTGTCAAACTTAAAATAGTATTCAGTAACCTCAACTAGTATTGCAATTTTTGTGAAATCTTATACTAAAAACTCATTGTTTTTATATTTTAACTAAAAACACAATGCATTTTGTGGGCATGGCTATGAGGCATTTTATACTTTACCTCACTTCTGTGCTGCCCTAACAATTTTCTGGCATTCTCTTGCCAATGGTAATCTTCTCTGATAGTCAAGAAATTTTTTTTACATTATCTCTGATGGACCTGTGGACTTCTCAGACCCACAAGTTTTATCTCTGAGCCTGGGCAGATCTACCTTGTGATGGAGGTTCCTAGACATACTCCCTGTAGGAAGTAATATAAAGTAGAAAAAACAAAAAGCAGCCAGGATCCCACGTGCAAGTTTATTTACTTGAATCTATCTTCAATTTGGAACTGGCACAGCTGGGAATAAAAACTGGCCTATCCTCCATCTGGAAGTCTCAGGGTTAATGATACTACCAAGAAAATCCTAAGAAGAAAGTGAGCTAGAAGCTGTTAATTGACACAGCACCTTACCCCTCTGATAGGTGCAGGAGGTAAGAGAGGATCAGTCATTCAATAAGCATTTATTAAGGGTTTGCTAACTGCCAAGCACTGAACAAAGCTGAGGGAAGGGAACAAAAAGGCAAAAACCCTAGTTTCTGTTCTCAATATCCTCACATTCTAATGTGGCAACAAATTCAAATTATATGCATACAAGATATATGCAGTGTAAATGAAAGGCAGTCTCATAGAGAAGGGACTGGAAGTGTGGGGGGACCTATAGGGGCCTTGAGGAGAACATGATATTTGAGCTCAGCCTTAAAGGAAACTGGGGGAACCAGGAGATAGAGGTATGGATGGAAAACATGGGGGAAGCTAGGGCAGATGTGTAAAGTTGCAAGATGGAATGAAATGTGTGGGGCTAATTTAGCTGGATGGTATAGTATATGGAATCTGTCATTAGGTAAACATTTATTAAATGCCTACTGTGTTCTAGGCATTATGCCAAATATCATTTCATTAAGTATGTTTGCCACCAAAAAGTCTGCAAACATATGGCTAAAATTGAATAAGTTATAATTTAGTTTTTAATATTAACTTATTAAAAATAACATTATTAAATATATTATATATGTTATATATAATACAATAATATTGCTAAATACTAAATATTACTAAAGCTTGAAGTTTTTAAAAAGTTAAAAAAATTCCACTATTTTGTCTGGGTTTGCTAGAGGTTTAGAACTATAACAGCAAAACACCTAAAAACCCTGAAATATTCAGAGTAGGGATTTCAAGGCTGTACCAAACTTGTTTTCATCTTATATAGCTACAGGCAATGTTAACTAATTGTAGCTGTTAGAGTTTCCTATTAAGCTTTCTTTCAGCAGAATTATAATATGCTTTTTTTTTTTATTCCTTCAGTTTACTTGTTTGACTTAAAGCAAGAACAAAAACTTAATGATTTATCTAAAAACTCAATGAGGAGATTCAGATGTTTTATTCATAATCCTTAACTTTTAGTCTGACAAGCATTTATTAAATGCTTATTTATAAGAGAGGTACTATGCTAGTAGCTGGGAATTAAAAAAAAAAAAAACTAACAGCAGTTCTTGTCCTCAAGGAGGTTATGCGAGTCAGATATGAAATAGGTAATATTTATAGCATTTAAAAATTATACATACTGTAATTTTAATAATAGTGAGTCACAGTTGACGAATTTATTATGAGCATTACAATTATTCATAAACCATATTTTTCTGGAAAATTATAAATAGTTTTATATACTTGAGAAGGTTAATCCAAGATAAAAATAAGCATGAAACTTTACATGTTAGCAGATAGTGAAATACAGGCTCTTCATGTGTCCCTTGAGATACTGGATTGTTTATATTTGTGATGTTTACCAGGGCTTCCTATTGAGTATCTTTTGGTTGGATGTAGGTCTAGTCATATAAAATCTGAATAAATGGTAGGCATTGATACCATGGAATAGTTTCTATAGCTGATGGATGATGTATGATCAGAATCTTTAATTTGGCATTATTTTGATAGAGGTTCTGTTGAATGAATCTTTGTTGGCTTAAATGGAAATCACATTGATTTTTTAAAAAATGTTTCAGAATGACATTTTGCCACTCTCAAATTCTTTGCCTGAAGATGTGGGGAAAGCAGATCAATTGAAGGATGAAGGTGAGTAATTCCTAGGCAAAATTGCTTTTCTCAGAACCTCTATTGAAACTGGCCCTGTAGTATTAGAAAAGGGATAAGAGGAAGAGTTTTGGGATGCTTTTCTGGGACATACCACCACAGTTAACTTATCAGCCAATCAAAATTCATTTTCTATGTCCAAAGTAGGGTTCAAAAATTGAGTTCTCTTTGTGTTGCTGTCCATGGCAAGCTTTAAATATTCATTTTAACCAGCAATTTGGTTTACAATAACATTAATTTCTCTATCCTATGAAGAATGGAATTTTCTGCCATCAAAATATGTTCATTTAGATTAAATAATATTTTTAAAGGGTCTTTGTGTCACCTTGAATTTTGAACTACTTAAATTTGAACCATTGAACCAAGTCACTTTAACCATATTTGCCTCAGTTTCCTTGTCTGTAAAATGACAGAACCACAAAAAGTCTATACAATGAGAGATGATTCCTAGGCAGTACAGGTATGATTTTCTTTTTAAAAATTAATTATAAGAAAATGTAAACTTATACAACAAATAACTTAGACTTCTATTATTTATATCATATTATAAGATATTTGGTAGTTTGTTAGGAATTTTCTGTGTAATGATATTTGACTTCATAATGACACAGAGGAGAGGGCCTGTAAGATCTTTACACTAAGGACATTGAACTAGATGACTTCAAAGGTACTTTTTTTTTTTTTTTTTTTGAGGCTGGGGTTAAGTGACTTGCCCAGAGTCACACAGCTAGGAAGTGTTAAGTGTGTGAGACTAGATTTGAACTCTGGTCCTCCTGAATTCAAGGCTGGTGCTCTATCCACTGCGCCACCTAGCTGCCCCTTCAAAGGTACTTTTTAGCTCTAAATGTATGATTAAGATGACTTCTTTCTCAAATGAGGCTGGATTTATATCAGTATTGTTTGATTTGAAGTGTTTTACTATATTCTTATTCTTTAAAATTGGCATTTACATATATAGCATATGAGGTAAATGATTAACCAAAACAGTTGAGTAAGGAGTTTTGATTTCCTGACCATGATAAATAAGAGAGATTATCATAGGATAATTATTTGCTTTGCAGAATACAAATATAACAATAAGTAGTAGATATTTATTAAGTTCCTATGATCCCAAATTGATCCCTTATACAAAAACCTGTCTTTCAGTTTTTTGGAATGATGCTTTATAATTGAATGAAAACTGCAGATGACCCAAAAGAAATCGGAGATGTATAGTGGGTGCAAATAGCCCAGGTTACAAAGGCATGAAAAGTATGAAAAAGTTTTATGCCATAGAAGTATAAAATTAGAAAAGCTGGTGGATTTTATCTAGGAGAGATCCAGGGAGGATGTGGATTAAGTTAGTCCTGCTAATGTATGGAATAATTAAAATGATCTTATAGTTACAAATTTGAGATACCCTAAATGGTGCTTAGGTGAGAAGGAGGAACAGACAAGGGAAAATCATAAGGTCACTGTTGAATAGGTTGACTGCGAGAAATTTGTGGGATATTCAAGAAGAGAATTCCTGAAGGCAGTTTGAGAAGTGAAAAATCAAAGGAAAGGTCAGCAACTATAGCTTGAGGTTTGGGAATCATTTGCATGGAGATGGTATCAAAATAATGGGAGTGAATGAAATTGCCAAGGGAGAGAATATGGAGTGGAAAGAGAGGAAAATTAAAAAGAAAGAATTGAGAAGAAAATGATTAACTGAAAAAAAAAAGTAGAAGTGATTAGAAAAAGAGATGGAGGGCCAGGAGTATATGATGTTTCTGAAGTCAGGAGAGAAAACCAGTATTCAAGAAGAGAGTGATAGTCAACCATTTCAAAGCTTGAGAATGGTCAGAGAGGATTAAGATAGAAAAAAATCACTGGACTTCTAATTGGGATATGTTTCTATGATGACTTAGTAATACAAAGGAAAGCAGTTTTGATCAACACAGTGACCAAACGTGAGTATAGATCATGACTTTAGAAGGCTGACAGTAAAGCATGTCTCGTATCTCTTAATAGAGATGGGATGGATTAGAAGTGCAGAATGAGACATGCATATTCAGATACTGATTTGTTGATTCATTTTATTTAAATACACTTACTTGTTCCAAAGGAGGGAATCCTTAATGGTTAGTAAGAGTGGTATAAAAAGAAGGAAAGAGTATTAATAAAGCTTTAAAAACACAGGAAAAAAAACAACAAAACAACAGAAGGAAGTTTGTAGGGGGAGGGAGAAAAACAGGGCAATTTGTTACTACTTTGCTAAATTTAATTATGCCTTAAATACTACACATGACAGAAGTTGAAAGATTCATATAATATCTTTTTTGTTCTTTGAATATTAAAATGTGCTGCTAAGTTCATAAAAATGTTATTTTTTTAAAAAGATGAACTTAAGATCATCTTCTGCAATGACTTGTTCAGTAAGCTTAACTATAAAAAGAGGCAAGAGAAACTGGACAATAGCTAAATAGAATGGAAAGGAAAGGAGATGGAATTTTTTCAAGATTGATGGGGAAAAACCAAGTGGATGAAGAATGGCTATTGTTCATAAACTCATATATAGATGGATGGTCAACCCCTCAATTTGGTCTATCAGTACATAGATCTTGGACAGAAATTGCTTAAAGACAATAAACTTAAAGACAAAAATTGAACTGAAAGGATAAGGGGATAAGATTGTCTTTAGGAAATTTCATGGTGCTCTTAATCACCTTAAGCTACTTCTTGAAACATCTTTTTTCTTTCTTTTCTTTTTTTTTTTTTTTTAAATCAGTATTCCTCTAGTGGATTTATATGGTTGCAAGTCATGGAATACAAAATCTCTAAAGAATTAAAACTTCATATCACTTAAAAGACAAGGAGCATGCTGAGTGTGAGTAAGATGCATATTACCAATAAACAGTTGTGCGGGAGAAGCACTGTAAAAAAAACATAATCAGAAAAAATGTATTAGAAGGAAAAAAAGGAAGGCCAGTCATGTATAAGTGATAATTGATGGATAACTTTGGTGTTCCATTAGTATTAATACAAGGTCTTAGAGGATAGTACCCAACAAGTTGGATGGACTTCCCTGTGGAGTACTTAAGGAGGTCATAGATAATAATGATACAGAATGAGAAAAGCATGGATGAGTCTCATTCTACCAATATGTTTCTTTACAGGTTTCAAATCTTACTCTTTAAGAGTTGGCTCAATTGCCAACTCCTATGTGAAGCCATTCTTGATCATTCCAGATAAAAGGCAACTTTCATTTTTAAAAAATTTCTCTAGAATCCTATTCAGCAAGAACTGAATCGTTTTTAATAATAATATTACATACAATGCCTTGCCTATAGTAGATGCTTGCTAAATGTTTGTCATTTAGTCAAATTTACAAATGACAATGTTTGTCATTTAGTCAATTTGTCAAATACAAATTGAATGTGGAAATTTCTAATTATGGTATCAGGTACAAATGGAGAGGGAGGTTATGAACCAGAGACTAAAAATTTGTGATCTAAATAATGAAAAAATTGGGAGATCAGTGGGTAATAATAATAAGGATTGGGAGAGAGTGGTATTGTATAGACCTACTAAAGTGCTGGAGATATAAATTTTAAAAAGCCAGACACTTCTCCTTCTCAAAGAGCTTACGTTTTAATAGTAGGAGTTTCATAGGTATTTTAGCTGCTAGACTGGTTCTGGACATATCTGGTTTGTACTCAAATCCTTTCCTGTTTGGCAAGATCTAATTGCTGGCATTAACATGAAAACTACAGGGGTCACCTTGATAACTAGATCAAGCATTAGAGTAAATTTAAGTGAAAGAATTTTAGATTAAAAATTACAAAGTATATTCAATATTTAATATCCATAATTCTCCATCTCTACAAAGGATTGAGTTCACATAATATTGGTTAGTTTTTCTGAACTTTTTTTTTTCTCTTATTTTTTTGCCATAAAGGATGACCCAGGGAGAAGAGTGAACATAGGCACGCATTGGAAAATGTAGACTATTTAAAACCAAAAAACAATTTTTAAAAATCTCATTTAAAAACAACAAATTAAGCTGCTACTTTTCAGGACTCTATTATGTATAAAGGAAGACATATTGGTAGAAGGAAGCCAAGGTCCTCCACAGCTTTTATATATATCTGGTCCCCAATTTCTTTATGTAGAAAATGATTTGTAAGGGCTCTTTTTGTTTTAAATTTGATGGTTCCATAATTCTTTGCCCAAAACTCTTATGGGGGGAAGGAAAGGGAACAACCCTAGAATGGAGCTGAGGAGGAAGCTATGTTGATTGAGGGAGAACAGTAAATTCTCTGCCACCTATGCAAAGAGCTGACTCTTTTGAAGTATTGAGGAACCTATCGCAGGAAACAGATCCTAATGTCCTAACTTGTGAATGAAAATTAATGAAAGTCCCTGTGGTGGCCAGAATACTTATTTAGGGAACATGCTGTGCATTAAAAAAAATAAATAAATAAATAAGCACCCCACTCACACCTCCCCCCCCCATACCTACTTTCAGGCCTACTTTAGCCTTCTTTTCAGTTTTCACTGGAAAAAAGGTAATTTGGTGTCCAAGAGTCATATGCCCAGCAGTCACAGAACTGCTCTTCCTACCCATAGGCTGTTTCCTTTGGAGCCTGGGGTATGCTTCTTCTATTCTCTCTGGTCCGGAGTGCTGACTCATGGAAAACATTCAGCAATTCCTTGTGAGAGAGTCTAATCCATTTCCTACTTATGTTCCAGGATTTATCTCAAAGACATAGGCTAACCACTTTTAGGGCAGGAAGGTGGTGCAATAGATAGAACACTGAGTCTGAAGTTAGGAAGACTCATCAGGTCAAATCAAGTAAGTATGTGACTCCGGGCAAGTCATTTAATCAGCTTGCTTCAATTTCTTCATTTGTAAAATGAGCTGGAGAAGAAAATGAGAAATCATTCTATCTTTATAAAGAAAACTCCAAATGGGGCTACAGTGAGTTGAACACAACTGGAATCAGCTAAATAACAAACACTTTTAAGAACCAGGGTATAAAGCACAAGTGTTTGTTTCTTTAAAGAAAAAAAATGTATTTAATATTTTCCCCAATTAAATTAATAAAATTTTGCATTTATTAAAAAATTTTCGAATTCTAGATTCTCTCCTTTATCCCCACCCACAATTAAGAAATCACATGTGAAATTATGCAAACCATCTCCATAAAAGTCAAGTTGTAAAAGAAAATATAGGTCTTTTACCCTAATGAAAATAAAAAAATCTTCCAAAAAAAATTTTTTTTAAAAAAGAGAGGTTAGAGAGAGAATTCTTCAATCTGTATTCAGACATAATCAGTTCCTTCTGTGGATATGGATAGGATTTTTCATTATAAGTCCTTCAGAGTAGTCATGTATGATTGAACTACTGAGAATAGCAGTCATTTACAGCTAGTCATCCCAGAATATTGCTATTACTTTGTATGCACTACATGTTACTTTGCTTGACTTTATAAAGAATTTTCCATGTGTTTGTTTGTTTGGGTTTTTTTCTGAAAGCATCGAGAATCCAGCATCATCCATGATCCAGCATCATCATTTCCCACAGAACAATAATATTCCATTACCAACTCAAGTGTTTGTTTCTAACAAATATGTTGGTTTTTCTACTTTCCAAAATGATTTCTCCTAAAACTTGCTGACAACAACATACCCTAAAATTTGAATGGAATGATTTTAAAGCACAAGCAAGGAAAAAAAAAGAGGAAATAAAAAACTATTTGATATAAAATACTGAATGAGGGTTTTTATTTATGCAGCTGTAAATGTTCATAGAGTTCATAGAGTCAGTCTCTAAAAGCTATCACAAAGACTGACTTTGATCTTCATAGTAACACAGTTGACTTGAAGAGCATAAAGGACTGTTATCTCACTATGTTTATTGTTTCATTTTTTTCTGACAATTTAAATTTTCCTTTTTTTTTTTTTAATCTATATTTAACAGTCTTTTCAATTTTGAGTTCCAAATTCTTTTCCTCCTTCCTACCCTCTTCACTCTACCCACTGAGAAGGCAATTATACATGGGAAATTATGTAAGATATATTTCCATATTAGATATATTGCAAGAAAAATAGAATGAGAAAATCATATTTCAATTTATACTAACAGTTCATCAGTTTTCTTTTTGGAGTTGGATAACATTTCTTCATTAGGAGTTCTTTGGAAAAATCTTTAACAGTTGATCATCATTACAACATTTCTGTTGCTATACACAATGATCTCTCACTTCTTACTTCACCTTGCTTTTGTTCATATAGGTCTTGCCATTTTTTTTTTAATCACCACTTTTAATATTTCTTGTAGCATAGTATTACTCCATTAAAATCATATGCCACAACTTGGTTAGCTGTTTTCCCAATTGATGAGCATTCTCTCAATATCTAATTCTTTACCTCCACAAAAGAGCTGTAATAAATATTTCTGTACAAATAGTTCCTTTTACTTTTCCTTTGATATCTTTGAGGTACAGACCTAGTAGTGGTATTGCAGGTCAAAGGATATGCACATTTTGGGCATAGTTTCAAATTGTTCATGAGTTTACTAGTGGAAGTATTTTACTCTCATCCCTCCAGCATTTGTAATTTGTGATAGAAATGATGGGATACCTCAGAGTTGTTTTAATTAACATTTTTTAAATCAAGAATGATTTAAAACATTTTTATGTGATTGTGAATATCTTGATTTCTTCTGAAAACTGATCACATCCTTTGACCATTTATCAACTGGGGAATGGCTCTTGTTTTTATAAATTTGACTTAATTTCTATATTCAGTATATATTTGAGAAATGATGTATTTACCTGGGAAACTTTCTGGAAATATTTTTTATATTATTTCATTATTTATGGTACTATTTAGCAAAATGTAGTATCCCTGATTATCTCTTTTAATTAGGTATTTTTTTTTGGCTTTATTTTGTCTGAGATCATGATTGATATCCTTGTCTTTTTTGTTTCAGTTGAAGCATAGTAGAGTCTGTACCAGTCCTTTATTTTAACTCTGTTTCTTTCTATTTAAGGTAGATCTCTTATAAACAGCATATTGTTGGATTCTAATTCATTCTCTCTCTGTGTGTCTCTGTATTTCTCTGTCTCTGTTTCTATCTCTCTATCTCTTTATCTTCTTCACCCATTCTCTCCATTCTCCCTTCTCTCTTCTCTCTTCCCTTTCCCTTCTTGAAAAGTCTATTATGTTTTTAACTAGTGACTCCTTTAATCCACCCTCCTTATTATCATCTCCTTGTCCCCTTTCTTTTATCTCCATCTCCCCCCTCCTTTTTTCTTTTGGGTAAATTATATTTCTATACACAACTGAATGTATGTATATATTCTTCCCACTTTGAACCAGTTCCAGCAAGAGTAAAGTTCAAACATTGTTCATTTTCCATTTTCCTCTCCCCTGTAAAAGCTCTTCTTTCCATGCTTCTTTTATATAAGAAAAATTTCTCCATTCTGTGTCTCTCTTCCTCCTTCTCCCAGTACATCCCTCTTTCTCACTCCTTCAGTTTTTGGAAATCATTTTAATATAATTGACTCATACCCATGCCCTCTATGTAAACTCCTTTTAATTTCCCTAATAATGATAAAGTTTTTTAGGAGTTAATTGTATTATCTTCCCATACAGGAATGTCAACAGTTTAACTTTATTGAGTCCCTTATGATTACTCTTTCCAGTTTCCTTTCTTATGCTTATCTTGAGTCTTTTGTTTAAATGTCACATTTTCTATTCAGCTCTGTTTTTTCATTAGGAATATTTGGAAATCTTTTACTTCATTAAATATTTATTTTTTCCTCTGAAGGATTACACTTAGTTTTTCTGGGTAGGTGATTTTTGATTGTAAAACTAGCTCTTTTGCTTTCTGGAATATCATATTCCAAGCTTACCACTTCTTTAATGTGGGGTCTTATGTGAGCCTGATAATGGTGGTGTTTCTGAAGACGTTGTCTGACCTTGTTTGGGGTTTTCTTGTCAAGGACACTGGAGTGGTTTATAATTTTCTTCTCCAGTTCATTTTAGAGATGAAGAAACAAAGATAATTGGATTTAAGTGACTCATGTGAGATCACCTGCTAGTAAGTGAGGCCATATTTGAACTCAAGGAGATATCTTCCTGATTCCAGGTTCAATACTCTACCCACTGTGCCACCTAGCTGCCTGCATTCTGACTTTGGCAACATAATATTTGATTTGCTTCTTTCCGGCTGCTTGAAATATATTTTTTTTCTTTGATCTTAGAGCTCAAGAATATTCATGAGAGTTTCAATATTGGGAATTCTTTCAGGAAGTGATTAGTGGAGTCTTTCAATTTCTGTTTTATCCTCTGAATCTAAGACATTAGAGTAGTTTTTCTTGACAATTTCTTTAAATATGATGTTTAGGCTCTTTCTTTGACAGTGGCTTGCAGGTGGTTCATTATTTCTTAAATTATTTCTCCTCAATTTATTTTCCAAGTTAGTTGTTTTTCTAATGAAAAAAAATTTTTACATTTTCTTCTGTTTTCATTCTATTGATTTTGTCTTATAGTTTCTTGATATTTTGTGAATCATGGAGTCCTTAGCTTCTACTTGTCCAATTCTAATTTTTAAGGAATTGTTTTCTTCAGTGAGCTTTTGTATCTTTTTTTCCATTTGGGCAATTCTGTTTTTAAAGGAGTTGTTTTTTATTGTTTTTTTTTTTTTTTTTTTTTTCCCTATGCATTTTTGTATCTCTTTTACCATAAAGTCAAGTCTTTTTTAAGGTGTTATTTTCTTCAGTATTTGTGTGTGTGTGTGTGTGGTGCTTTTAAAACCTTTAATTTTCTTTTCATAATTTATTATTATTATTATTTTTTGCATCACATTTCTTTTCTCAATTTATCTTCTACCACTCATCTCTTTCTTTAGCGCTTTCAGTAATTTTTGTTGGGCTTGGGTTCAACTAGCACTTTTCTTTGAGCCTTTGGTTGTAGATGTTTTTACATTGATGTCATCATTTGAGGGTGTATTTAGGTCTTTACTGCCACCATTGTAGCTTTTTATAATCAAATTCTTTTTGTGGTTTTTGTTTTTGCTTATTTTCCAGCTAATTTTTTTTCTTTGAATTTTTAAACTGGGCTCTGTACACCTGAGAATGGGGAAGCACTGATACAAGCTTTAGGCTTTTTTGTGCTGTCATTTTCAGAGCTGGTTCTGGTTTTTGGTTTTTCCAGGGTGGTAGACTGCATGGAGAGGTGTGGTCTTTGTACTCCCAGTCTCTGCTTAGGTCTTTACCAGTGAAAGGCTGCATGGGCTTTAGCTCTTCTTTGTCTTGGAAATGTAATCAGGGCTGCTGCCCCCTTGTGACTGATCATCTGTTCTCTTCTTCATGGCTGGAGCTATGATACAGAACTACATATGAGTAACTCTGCTCCCAGTCAGCATCTGCTGTACTTAGTGTCAACAAAGGTCCCCCTGTAATTTCTTTCTGATCATTTGTCTGACTGATTTGCCATCTCTGGACTAAGAAAATCCGAAGCTGCTGCTACTGCTGCTGCTACTGCTGCTGCAGTCACTGTTGCTGTTGCTGTGGCTACGGTTGTTGTGGCTTCAGTGTGTTGACTCTGGACAGACTTATACCAGACCTCTGCCCTGGTGTTACAGACTTTTCCTGCTGACCTCTTAAGTTTCTTCAGGCCAGAAAAATGTCTCATCGTGACATTTTACTGACTCTGTTGCTCCAAAAGTTTGATTTCTATTATTTCATTTTTTAAAAAGTGATTTGATAAAGCAAAAGTCAGATAATCCCTGAGGTACTTTGTTCGATACATCATGGGTGTATTATCAAGTAAGGCATAAAACAGGGAGATATGTGCTTACTAAGAATTTTTACTGCTTTTATGGAGAATTTGAATAGTAGAGTCTATATGAAAGAATAAAAATCTATGATATGGGGACTTCCAGATGTTCCTAATATTGCCTTAATTACATCAAGTCTCAAATACTACAGAGTTCTTAAGCAAAGTCCACTACTATTCAAAAGTTCCTTACAGGCAAAACTTAATGAGTAAAGAATGATTTTTTTCCCCCTAAATTGTGCTATGAAGGTGAGTGCACAATTCATATTAGATTGTCAGAGAATGTATATAGTCCCTACAGATGGACAATGATCTGTGTCCATGAGTTCAATAGATGGAGAAAATCAGGCTGACGTGCCTTTGAAAGACTTTAATAATCCCAAGCTTCCCCTGTCACACAAACCAATCTTTTAACACCAGTATTTTTGGGGTGATATATGATGATGGAAAATAATGGAATTCTGCCATCTAGAGAAGCATAATCAAAAGACAGTGTTAGCTATGTACATTGCTAATAATAAATTGATATAAGACTTAGTCTGAATGATGTGGGAGATGGGGAGGGAGGGAATAAAAGAAAGATTGGGAAAATATCTGAGCCAGTAGAAAAAGGAAGAGAGACTATATGAGGAGAGAGCCTAGGTGCTACACAAGTCCTTATGGAATGTTAAAAGACCTTAAAGAAGGCCCCATATGGTTTGAGTGATTTAATGAAACCATGAAATGAAAGTTCAACAGGACACAAGAAATTGTTGCTAGTTTGAATTTTCACCATTTAAAAAAATATCGAAATTGAAATCAAATAAGTTGGGATGATAATTGGAGCACATTTAGTTAGTTAGATTGACATGATTAATGGCACCCATCCCTAAAATACAGTAATAGCATATTGAAACATTAAGTGCAAGCCTGCTCATGTTTCAAAGTTGGTTCATTGATTTTATATTTGATTATGTGATCTTTGGAGCAAATTTTAATTGTAAATGACAAGGCCAGAATAATGAATAATATTCCATGTTGCCTTTTTCTTTCTATAGTGTCTGTTATAGTCTATAGTATAGATGATCACAGGATTATAAATGTTAATGTAGAGGGGATTTTTGGTGACATCCAGTTCAACCCTTTCTACAGATAAGCAAACTGAGAAGTGAAGCAATTTATTTTACCATGATGCTATGGGGTAGTAAGTGGCAGACTCAGCATTCAAATCATGTCCTTTAATTCTGTTTGTCTTGTACATACATAGCAACTTATATTTTGGTTCTTCCATTATAACTTATTGAGTTCAAGGACTGTGTTGTTGCCCCTTTTTTTGTATGCTCAGGCTTTAGCACATAATAAATCTTTAAATAGTGCTCATTGACTAATTGACTATAACTCCAAATCCATCTCCATTTGGAGGTTTTATTATTTGCCTTTCTGAAATGCCTATAAATATCCCCTACAAAACCCCAATTTTTATGCTGGGCAGACTCCATGTAGGGAGGCTCTGTTCTGATACAAAGAGCAGGGAATCTTGAATTACTCACCATATTTGTCTTTTTTCCTATATTTTCCATGTTGTGAGAAAAGTAAGCTGGCATCTTATTAGACTTTTGTTTTGCTTTGTTTTTTTTTAAATGGATTATGCCATGTGTGTTGGGGGGAGAGAGCAAGATCATCCAAGCGATTATTACATGTGTTCTTATCTCAGAATATATATTTTAACTCATTTGTCTATAATCAGGATCTTTAGTCAACTCTTTAGTTTGACATTTATATAACATGTAAGATAATCTTTTTTCCTCAGAAGAATTTGGGTGAGCTTAGGGGGAATTCCCTATGATTTTGTCCTGCTAGGTAACCTAAGGACAAATATCTCTTACATTATAACATAACTAAGGGGTTGACTACAAATCAATTTTTTGGGTTTGAATTAAGTCTTTTCATCTGTCCATTATAATTTCAAACATAGATAATGTTCATTTGTTCCTTAATTGCTGTTGTATTAAAAAGTATGTCTGTAAGATATTGTACCTTCTTTGCACTCTAGAAAGATGATATATAAGCAAACAGACTTATTAGGAAAAATTTATGAATTAAATGAATTAAAGAAAATTTTGTAATGAAATGAAAGTCTTCTGTCCTTTTCCTTTCCCATTCATACTTCTTCCTGTTCCCAAGAAACATATATCCCTAAATTATATATGGTAGAAGTTTGGGTTTCTTTTTGTTGGTTTTCTTAAATTATGTGGGACACATTCCTCTGCTAGTAGGGATACTCATTTCATCCACTGTGCTGGCTACCTTGGTCATTTGTCAACTCATCTAAATTAATGTCATTGCATTTACCTGATTGGTTAAAAAAAGTGTCACTGAATGATATACTTTAGCCCTTAAAAATATCCCAACTACACATTGCCATAATAAATCCATCATTTGTGTTTTATCTCTTATTGCAAGGCATTTTATTGTCAAGAGTAGTTTGTTAAAACTTCAGTATTCTTACAAAAAATATTCTGAAAAGTTGATCATATTATCTAGCAGAGAAAGAAAAAATAAGAACTAACACAGGAAAGGGAGGAAGTTTTTGATGGGGAGGAAAATATAGTAAGAGGATTCAATGTAGAGCATGAGTATGTCCTGGGAAAAGCTAGAGTTGGGGATTCATAAGAGATAGTTGGCATCTAGGAGTAGAAGTAGGAGAAGGCTAGAATAAAAGGAGGCATTCCAAATTTTGCCTGTACCTAGCCCTGTTTTTAAAATAATTTCTCCTTGGATTATGCTTAAAAATAAAGAATTCTATCTTGTATAGATAAAGATGTAGATTTGTAAAAATTCAAATGAATATGTTGCTACTTTTTCAATAGCATTTTAATAGCAAGAGTACAGATTAGGCAGCTGAAGACCTAAGTTTTATTCCTAGCTATGTCACTTCAATGTCTTATGTGACTCTGGGAAACTCACTTAGCCTTCTGTGATTTGGTTTTACCCTTTGTAAAACAGAGATAGTAATACATACCCTGCCAAGATCACAGGGTTGTGTCAAGATAAAATACAATAGTGTATATGAAGAAAAAAAAAATTAAATAACATGTGAAGATGCCTTATAGATAGTGATATTGCTAATATTCTTTTGGAAAGTCCTTGATAAAACTTAAAAGTGTATTTATAAACATGACATTATGTGAAAAGATATGTAGTAGGGGTAGCTAGGTGGCACAGTATATAAAGTTCTGGCCCTGGCGTCAGGAGGACCTGAGTTCAAATCTAGCCTCAGACACTTAATACTTCCTAGCTATATGACACTGGCCAAGTCCCTTAATCCCAATTGCCTTGAAAAAAAAAAAAAAAAGAAGAAGAAGGAAAGGAAAAATATGTAGTGTGGCAAAAAGAGTATTGACTTTGAAGGAGGGATACCTGGATTCAGAATCTGACTTTGAACCTTTGTCTGATCTCTCAGACTTCTGCCTCCTTATTTATAAAATGAAGAAATACTTACCTTTTTGGTATAAGTAAAGCATTTTATAATACTTGGGATTCATAAAGTAGGATTTCCTGGGCATCTATAAATCATTATTGGAAAAAATTTAGCATTTCTTTAAATTATTTAACATTATTCTGAGAAAAATTTCACAGGTTTCATCAGACTGTCAAAGGGATCCATGATAACAAAAAAGTATAAGAATCCATGCTTTAAATGCTATAGAAATTAGAAGAGGAAGATCTCAATATGATTCATACCTCAGATAGTTGAGTGATCCTAGAAAAGAAACTTGACTCCTTTCAGCCTTGGTTTCCTCATCTGTAAAATGGGAACAATACTAGCAAAACAACTTTCAGTATTATTGTGAGGATCAAACAATTCTCTCTAGAAAGATTGAATTGTGCCTTTGAGTCACTATGGGTAGGAGGTTGAATATGAATCTTTCAGACAATGAATTATTGACTGCATTTTGTATCAATTTTGTGACACTTTTACTGTCTTTTTTAGGTAATAACCACATGAAGGAAGAAAACTATGGTGCTGCAGTAGACTGCTATACACAGGCCATAGAACTGGATCCAAATAATGCAGTTTATTATTGTAACAGGTAAAGTAGCATTTTATTGGAACTAGTTTAAAACTTTAAACTTTTAGACATAAAACTATGGAAGAGAAAGTTGACCTATGAATCAGAAACTTTTCAGATCTCCTACACTGTTGACCTTGTCTGACAAAGATGAGCCCTTGGCTTGCAGGTGAAGAAAATATCAGCAGTCTAGGATGGCTAATACTTTTCTAAACTATGCTTTAAAGGCTCTAGGTTTCATTTCCTTCATTCAGGTCCAAAAATCTCTGCCTGCATTTCTTAGTTTGACCTGTGGAATTTATATCTTAAAATATGCTATGCCATTCCTGGGATCAGATAACACTCAATACAGGAAATTCTGCCCCTTTGGAATAGCCCAAATCTCAGTATTAAAGAAGTAAGAAATAGTTTTAATTATGAATAGATTATGGCCCCTATTTGAAAATTTAAAAGAGGTCAGCCAGCCCAGATAAGCCCATTATTTATAATGAGATTAGGAATTCAGGACTGTTATATGTCTGGCAGTGCAGTGTTAAGTATAGCCAAGAATCTTTCCATGCTTGACATTCACTGGGCTCTCATTAAATCTGAAATCTATAATAATAGTACTCTTGCATTTAAAATAGTGCCTTTCCCCAAAGGAGTCCAGTAGAAGAGTGTTTAATTTATAGTAATTAGAATATTTTGTTCTTATATTTAAACCAATATTGAATAAAGCTCAAGGATAGCTTCCAGTCTTTTAGGTGAGAGTCTCATAGCTCAAATGTCTATAAATATCTCGATAGACGGTTGTCCTGCCAGCTCCCCCATGACGTTTCTTTCTCAGCCAGCTGGCTACTATCATTTAGAGGCTCAAATGAGCAGATCTGAATATTTCTTCTGAGATTTCTTTTTATGGTCTTATTTATGATCAAAAATATTTCTTATATGTCATACTTTTTCCATAATAAGTCTGTTTTCCCTTTTACTTCGTGGGATTCTTAAAGGAATAGGAACCAACCAATAAACAGATTTCCCCTTATCTTCACCGGTTAAAATCCTCTCTGCCCTTCAAGATCCAACTTGGACGAAGTTTGGACCTGAACTGTGAAGCTTTTGCTGAATAGCTTAGATAAAAATGAACTTTTCTCTTCTCTTAACATGTAGAGGACTAATTATATAAGCCCTGTCTATATATAGCACTGGTTTTTAATTGTTTGTTTTAGATCAGATTTATGATTTTAACAGTGTGGGGAACTTCTGGGAATAAAAGTCTTTTCTTAATACAGATCAGCACCAAATCTATAAATAAGTCTTGAGAGTTGCTGTAGAAATTGTGTTCAATGATTTCAGTTGTGTCTGAGTCTTTATGACATTGGGGTTTTCTTGGCAGAGTTATTGAAGTGGTTTGTCATTTTACAGATGAGGAAACCAAGGCAAACAATAATATAGCTCAAAATAATACAGCTAGTAAGTGTCTGAGGTCAGATTTAAACCAAGGAAGATGAGTCTTCCTGATTCCAGGTCCAGTACTTTATCTACTATGCCACCAAGCTGCCCACTAAGAGGTTAAAAGACTTGCCCTTAGTGACACATCTTGTTATATTTTATATGTGATTCCAGGGCAATGAGGTGATGCAGAGGATAGAGCGTTGGGTCTGAACTCAGGAAGACTCATCTTCTTTGGTTCAAATCTGTCCTCACTTATTTACCAGCGATGTGACCCTGAGCAAGTCAACTAATTTTGTTTGCCTTGGTTTCCTCAACTGTGAAATGAGCTGGAGAAGGAAATGGCAAACCACTCCAGTATCTTTGCCAAGAAAATCCCAAAGTCATGAAGACATGAACACAACTGAAATGACTGAACAGCATTAACAATGTGTTTCCAAAGCCATCCCTCCATTTACTTTATCATGTTGGTTCTTAGTTATAGATACTGGTTTGTATGTGAAATCTGTATAGCTATGTATTATAATTATTTGTTGATTTTATTTCCTCAATTTGAAAGCTCTTGGAATCCAGAGATCATTTCTTCTACTTTTCTGTGTACAGTACAGGGCCTCCCACTTCATCAAAACTCAATAAATATTTGTTGAAAAATGATTATATTTGTGGAAAACATTAAGGCAAAGCCCCTGCTCTCAAAGAGCTTCCTTCCTGCTTAAAAAGAAGATTTACTCTATTTTATCTATTCTCTGATCTAGATGGGTATGTCTTAAAATATTGTGAGAGAATGATATAGGGAAAGGAATTAGATCTGTGATTTCATTGGCATAGGGAACTTCTTGATGAATTCTCTCTACCAGTCTAAGTCAGCATGTTTTTGTGGCTTAAAAGTCATTTGAATATTAAGGAGTGAAGTGATTTGATTAGAGTTATCCAGCCAGTATGTATTTCAGGCAGGACTTGAATCCATATTTTACTGGTTTCCAAGATAGCTTTCTATCAATTGTAAAGTCCTGATTTTGTTTTTGTTTTTTATTCCTCTAGCTAAATCGTGGGTAAGGGTTTCTTTGTGAAATACAAATTCTAACTGCAATCCTTTTCATCCATTTATTATTTATCCATCCATCCTCCATCCATCCATCTGTCTAGCTGACAATTCCTCCATCTGTCCATCTGTCTGTCTGTTTAAATACCTATCTATCATCTAGTTTCTGGAGACTGTGAGGATCAAATGATTTGCCGAGAGTCACATAGCTAGTAAGTTTCTGAGTCTGGATTTGAACTCAGGTGCTCCTGGTTCCAGACTGATCCTTCAACCCTCTGCATTTATCAGGGTGCCATGTACATAGTAGAAACTCAGTACTTGATGGATGAATGAATGAATAACAGATAGTAAATTTAAAAATTGTAAGAAAACAATGAAACCATCTTGGATTGGAGTGATGAGATTTTGTAATTAGGCTAAACAGAGTAGTTGAGTAGGGCTTAAATAGCCACTTAAGGTAATTAGACTCAATAAGCAGATACCATGCTATCACAGATAAGGAAATGGAATAGCAGAAACAAAAAAAGAAATCTTTGAGTAGTATATTAAGGAAGAGAATGCCTTTACTATGTCTTCAGTGTCTCAGTCCACTGACTCTTATTTAGGCTTCTAATTTCAAAAGAATAATCACAGACTCACCTTTGAATTCCAGATGCATTTATTAAAACACTTACCCTGTGGAATGTCTTGAGAATCATATTTGTAGATATATACATATAAATATTTACATATATATTGCATACATGTTCACATGGCATTGAAAAGATAGCACTCATGTTTCTACTACATTATGAGTTAACATTAGAAGCATAGATTCTTATGACATTGCAAGGTAGTTTACTCTTGTATCTAGGTTGATGGTCTTTCTTTCTTAGCTTATCCTCAGCTGAAAATTTCAAAATAGATGTCCTAGACTACAGTCTTCCTGTCTCTGGAAATATAGTTAGTTTTTAATCATTTGAGTTGCTGTCAGGTACCATTTACGTGAATGACTGTAGGTTGAATGACTCTAGTGGGCCATTACACTTGGAGGCCTTTGCCTTCCCAAGTCTATCTTCTTCCTTCCCTCCCTTCCCTCCCTCCTCCTTTCTTTCTTTCCCTCCTTCCTTTCCCTCTTTCCTCCCTCCCTCCCTCCCTCCCTCCCTCCTTCCCTCCTCCTTCCCTCCCTCCCTGTAGACAAATTCCTTAGAGTTTTGGCTAAGAAGTCTTAGTTTAACATATCACAAATTCAGGTAATTGATCTCCCAAAGACACAGGCATATTTAGTCACAGTCTTCTTTACCCCTTAAGCCTTTGTGTCTGGCATACATCCACATAGGAGATAACTGGGGACTTTGTATTTTTGGATCAGCCCTACCTTTTACCGTCAATTATTGTGGTGTATTATTCAGGAATTGGAGCTGTTTGATTAATGCTTATTTGAGGGGAATCCTACAGTTGTCTACATCATTCATGTTTGATGCCGTTCAGTCAAAGATGCCTATATCTTTCTTGAAAACCAATTGAAAGACTTACTTGTTTAGTGGCCAGGACATATAGTTTGTTAAGGGTGTTCACTAAATCCCTGATGTACTTCATATTTAGTTGAGAAATTAATTGACAAGGATTTTAGGCACCACTTGAGTGTTTTTTCTGCCCTATTTGCTATAAACATGGAACACTTGGAAACCATTTTTGTGCATTCCATCTAACAAGCCAAAGCTATTAGAAGTGCTCACCAAGATACGATAACACTGAATGCATTATTATGCTGAAATTTCATTAGTTCTGCCCTGATAAGCAGAACGGTGCATGCAGACAGCTGATCACATTGTTATTCAATTCAGATGTCGGGATGTTTGGCTTCCCACAGAGGAGCTACAAATATAGCCTCCTGTTCCCTTCTTAGCCTTTGATGCTTACTCTTCTATCTATGCTTGGTGCTTAGGTATAGTTGAGTTCCACAAGCAGCTCTTCCCCAAGCAAGTTGGTTGGTGAGCTTACAGACTGTCTCAATGGAAAAAGGGGTAGATTTACTTATTGTACTCATACTGAAGGTTTTTTTTTTTTCCCAAAAGGAAAAAAGGAGTTGGAAATGCATTATTCTCAGGCTCCTTCTGTGAGCCTGCCAGTCCTAATTATATGCTCTAGAAACATGATAGAGACATTGAGCTGGTAGAGGTCATAAGATCATAGATTGAGAGTTGGGAGAGACCTTAGAGATCATCAAATTCAACCCTCTCCTTTTTACTATCAAGAGAAAGAGGATAAAAGAAACTAAGTGACTTGACAGAGTTCACACAGGTAGTAAGAGAGTGAGCCCAGATTTTTGAACCTAACTTTCTTGTTTCCAAATTTCATGCTGTTTCCATTACAAATCCCTTTCCTACACTTTCCTCCTTTTGGACTTCTTTGAGGATTCTAATGGAATGACTTCAAGGATTCCTTATTCTGCCTATAGGGAAAAAAACCCAACCAGATTTCAGTTAGATTCAGTTTATCAAATTGCATATTGTCAGGAAGCTTTTTTGAGAGGCAATGGGATTATATTAATGAGCAAACCCATTATATCCTTTCTAATTATTTAGAACACCTTTTAAATGTGTTGCATCAGGGTTTCTTTTTTTGTGGTAAGAAAATTTTGATTAATCATTTAGAGCCTTATATACAATGTCAGGAGAGGCTCTGCCACGACAGCTTTCAAGGTATGAGGAGAATTTTGTTTGGAAGCCATTGCTGTTACTGTAACTCTCTTTTAGCCTTTCTCACATTTCAAAATGAATCATATAGTGCTATGTTTGACATGAAGTTGTTGTTATGGCCCTTCTCTTTTTAAAAAATTTTTTAAAATTAATTTTTATAATTATAACATTTTCTTTGACAGTACATATGCATATGTAATTTTTTTTTACAACATTATCCCTTGTACTCCCTTCTGTTCCAAATTTTTCCCCTCCTTCCCTCCACCCCTCCCCTAGATGTCAGGCATTCCCATACATACTAAATATCTTATAGTATATCCTAGGTACAATATATATGTACAGAACTGAATTTTGTTGTTGTTGTTGTTGTTGCAAAGGAAGGATTGTATTCGGAAGCTTTAAATAATCTGGGAAGAAAAACAAAACAAAACAAAACAGTGCTCACAGTTTATACTCATTTCCCAGTGTTCCTTTTCTGGATGTAGCTGATTCTGTCCATCATTGATCAATTGGAATTGGATTAGCTCTTCTCTATGTTGAAGATATCCATTTCCATCAGAATACATCCTCATACAGTATCATTGTTGAAGTGTATAATAATCCCCTAGTTCTGCTCATTTCACTCACCATCAGTTGATGTAAGTCTCTCCAAGACTCTCTGTATTCCTCCTGTTGGTCATTTCTTACAGAACAATAATATTCCATAACATTCATACACCACAATTTACCCAACCATTCTCCAATTGATGGACATCCATTCATTTTCCAGTTTCTAGCCACTATGAAAAGGGCTGCCACAAACATTTTGGCACATACAGGTCCCTTTCCCTTCTTTAGTATTTCCTTGGGATATAAGCCCAGTAGTAGCACTGCTGGGTCAAAGGGTATGCACATTTTGATAACTTTTTGGGCATAATTCCAGATTGCTCTCCAGAATGGTTGGATTCTTTCACAACTCCACCAACAATGCATCAGTGTCCCAGTTTTCCCACATCCCCTCCAACATTCATCATTATTTGTTCCTGTCATCTTAGCCAATCTGACAGGTGTGTAATGATATCTCAGAGTTGTCTTAATTTGCATTTCTCTGATCAATAGTGATTTGGAACACTCTTTCATATGAGTGGAAATAGTTTCAATTTAATCATCTGAAAATTGTCTGTTCATATCCTTTGACCATTTATCAATTGGAGAATGGCTTGATTTCTTATAAATTAAAGTCAGTTCTCTGTATATTTTGGAGGTGAGGTATGGCCCTTCTCTTAATCTTTTGCTTGAAATATTGGCTAGCTCTGAGAGATTGGGGATAAGAATGCTAGAGGGTTTTGTCAGGTAAGATGGCCATAAGCTCATGATTGACAGGACTAAGTTTTGCAGTTGATCTGTCAGTGATTGCTATGTCACATGGAGATCATGCATTAATACAAGACTATCTTGCTTTTTAAAAAATAGGTGATTTTAAGATAAAAGTTGGTAAAGGAAATATCACTTTTTGAAATAGTATTTTGATAAGTCTTAAATTAGGTTAAATGAATTATTTGATGGCAGTTTCAGAAAATCAGAATAATGTCAACAGGCAATCACAACTTTACAAAACTTATGTGAAAACTAAGTTTATTATAAGAGAAATGGACATGAAAATGGAAACCAAAGAATTCAAAGTCCACATGGAAGTTTGCATTTTCATAACAGCAATAAAGAGGGCTTTATTTGATATTTAAATATAGTTGGTACTGGTTTCTGAGATTCAGAATACCAAGAGCTTTATTCCAACTTTTTAAAAATCTAAGACAGAAAGCATCAAGCTTTTAACATATGTCATTATTAAATGTCTCAATGCCCAAGTACAGATAGAATTACTGTTCTACCAAAAGCTACATTTTGCCCAAGGAAACATCAGGACAAAGCTGGCATTCCTCTCTGTTCTTGGTTTCACTTTGTTTTTGAGATTGAGTATCTATTTTACCTGAGCTCAGAATACAAAAACCACAAGCCTGATCGAGAGAGAGAGAGAGAGAGAGAGAGAGAGAGAGAGAGAGAGAGAGAGAGAGAGAGAGAGAGAAAGGAAGAGAGAAAGGAGTGGTGTATCAATCCACAGATAGTGAATGCAGTCATGAAATGAAAAGACACTTAGTTCCTTGGAAGAGAAGTTATGGAAAAATCTGGACAGCATACCAAAAAAGCATAGTTATCATCTTCTTTACAAAGGTCTGTATAGTCAAAGCTATGTTTATTCCACTATGGGTGTGAGAAAGCTGATCTTTGCAGAATTGACACTTTTGAACTGTGGTGCTAATGAAGACTTTTGAGACTCTCCTGGACCATAAGAAGATCAAATCAGTCAATAATTAAAGAAATTAAATCAGACTATTAATTGGAAGGTCAAATACTGAATTGAAATTTAAATACTTTGGCCACAAGTATTTACTGAGCAGAGTGGGAGATGGATAGATAGTGTAATGGAAACAGTGAATATGAACCTGGTTAGACTAGGGAGGAGGATAGAAGATTCAGGTATATTATGATCCATAGAATCATGAAGAATTGAACTTGACTGAATAGCAACAACAAAAATCCTTTGTAGATCAAGTGATTGACATTGACCTTTACACTCCTTAGATTTTAATTTTTTTTCCCTCATATGTGTTTGTTCCCATTCTTGCCTTTTTTATCATGACTATATCATCCCCCTAATAAGCATATTCCTTTATAAGGTAATAAGAGCCTTAAGGCTTGTGGATCTATGGAAAGAAATGAGAATTTATCATGGGGCAAAAATCTGTGAGTAGTAAAACCCAAATTAACTGTGATCTTTAATTAGCTTCACTTTTTCTTGTTTCTTCCTCCTTTGTAACTTTGATTTTTTTGAGCAATTGTAATGTATGTAATCATTCTCATCAAGGATTTAGTCTCCAAAGCAGCTTTTTCATTCATCCCATCAGAACACATTTAGCCCAGCATCCCCTGCCTGTACTTACAGTTTTATAAAGAAGTGATTTTCAGAAAGATAACACTGAGAACCTACTGCAGAGCCCTCAGTCATTGATATGAGATTGGCTATTCTGACTTTTTATGCCAAATGTGAACTACATTTTAGAAAGTTATACTACAACACAGAAACTAAAAGGTTAACCCATAGTTCCATCTCATTGCCTTTGTCTTCCAGTTAAAAAGGGTTTTAATCTACCTATATACAGGTTTATAATGGCAATTACACTATATTGGTTTGATGATTTTCAGTCTTAGTCTTTTTTAGAGGTTTTCTATTGTTTTCTATTTCTCATGTTGATAAGTACATGAAAGAATTTCAGAGAGCTTTCGTATCTAAAGCAGTGTCCATAGCAAATATTTACCACTTATTCATTAAATGTGAAGAATTTCATGGCTGTTATTTTTAAATGACCATAGAATTGACCTCCTTAAAATAGAACTTGTGCATTTTTTTGGTGGAATAGAAGAGTAGAATATCTCTAGGTAGTTATGGGGTAAGAAATTTGCTATATGAAAAATTTTACAGAACTTTTTACTTGCTTTGTGATTTTTTAAATGTCAGGTACTTAAAGACTTTAGTATAACTGCTACCACGAGAACTAAATATCAAATTAATTTTATATTTATATACTATAATTTTATGTTTATAGACAAAAACAAGAAATGTAGGATAAAGAAGTGAGATTCCTGGGTGTTATAAGATGCAAATGAAATCTGATTTTGAATATTTTTGCTCTATTATTTTTCAAATAATTGTTGTCTAGTTGTTTTTTAGTTGTCTTGGATTCTTCATGATCCCATTTGGGGTTTTCTATAAAGATAATACTAGAGTGTTTTGCCATTGCCTTCTCCAGTTCATTTTTACAGATGAGGAAACTGAGGCAAGCAAAGTTAAGTGACATAACCAAGATCAAAAAGCTAATAAATGTCTCAAGCCAGATTTTAACTCGGAAGATGAGTGTTTCTGATTTTGGTCGGACTCTATTCACTCTATCCAATGCTCCACCTAATTAATTTTTTAAAAATGATTTGATTTTATATAGTATCATATTTGGAAAGCTCATTTTAAAATTTTGAAATCAAATTTATGATAACAGGTGGAATGAACTGCCAGAAAAGGTTAGCAGACAAACACAAGGAAAATATTTTGCTATGAAAACAGTTGATGTGTATAGAGCATTTGGGAGCCATAATTAGGAGGCACATGCTGCAGTAGCAAAAGCACTGGGTTTGGAGTCCAAAAGACTTGAGTTCAAATCCCAACTATCACTTTAGACAAATTGTTTAATTTCTCTAGATTTCAGATTCCTCATTTCTAAAATAGGAAAGTTGATATAGAATAAAACTTCTTAGACTGTGGGTTATGAAACATAACTGAATATGAGGTTGTGAAATTATGATTCATTATTAGTAAATGTTTGATTTTGTATGTCTATTTTACATACCTATTAGATATTCATTCATGTAAAAATTTCTTGGGCAAAAAGGGATCACAAAGTAGGACTCATGTGACTCATAATACTCCTGAGTGCTGCTTAACCAGATTAAAATGTAATTGAGAAATACTTAATAAAATAAATAAAAATAAAATAGATAATATTACATTTTAAAATTAAATTATTAGGTAGCTCTATTCTGTGAATCTTTTTGTATGGATTAGTAGCCTCTGTTTCTTTTTGAGCATTTATCATCACTGATTTAGATGACATCTGAGGATCCTTCCAGATCTCACTTAGTTTGTGAATCACTGAATTCTTTGTCTTCAAGCTCATTTTCCTCTGGATTGGAAAGAAGGAAATAAGTATTTATTTACTTATTCATTTAGAAGGAAGCAATTGGCATCTTGGATTTGAACTTAGGTCCTCCTAACTCCAGGACCAGGGATCTAATCGTAGTGTTACCGAAATGCCCTAGAACACACATTTGTTACCTACCATGTGCCATTTGTTGTGTTAATCCCTTTACTAACAGTTTTTCATTTGACACTTTTAACAACTCTGACAGTTAAGTGTTATTATCATCCTCATTTTATAGTTGAGGAAACTGAGGCAGACAGAGGTTAAATGACTTGCCCAATATATTGCCAGTATAATATTGGCTATATATTAGCCAATGCTAATATATATCTGAGGTAGAATTTGAACGCAGTCCTCCTGATTCCAGGGCCTGTGCTCTAGCTATTGCACTACCTAGCTGCCTCTGACTCATTCATTATTTTTAACTCCACAATCTGATAAATGAGCCTAGAAAGCAGGTCAGCATGTTTGAAAATCCTACATTGTTATTTTTGTAGAGAAGTAACTCTTCTTGTGACAGTGAGCCATTTGGAATATAGCATCTGCTTTGTACTGTGTCCTGGCATGTATTATTCATCTCTGAGAATCGTGTTGTTATTCAATAGATTTTTTTTTTTTTTTTTTTTTTTTTTTTTTTGTTGTAAGCGAGCATAATTAAAGATCCGGGACTTTTTAACCATCATTAGATCCATTCAAGATTGAATCAATAATAGTTTGTTGTACTCATGTAGCAACTTGAATAAATTGAAAGCACCAAAATGAAATTAGCTCATTAATCCTGTCATCTCCACCATTAGTATGGGAATGAACCACTCTTGCTTTCACCCTTTCCTTGTCATTGTACAATAAGACTTCTCTCCATTTTTGTCTATGAGATTGGTATGCATGATAGCTTCAGAAGGAGGGGACAGTTTTGCCCTGAGGGAGGAAAGAGTAAGAGCCATTTGAGGCTGAATATGGTGACAGATGGACCTATAGCTTCTTTCTTCATCTTGAAAGAAATGTCTGCAGTGGTAAAACTGGACCTCTAATACCCTTGACAAGGCTTATCCTCGTTCTGTTGGTGATTGAAAGTAGATTGTTCTTATTTTATATATGATCTCATGCATAGAGTAACTAAGTTAGAGGTCAGTTAGTGAAAGTATGTTAAAGAATTATAAATGCCTACCTTTAATTCCAGTAAAGCTGTACCATATATGTATACATATCTTATTAATATTGCTTCCCCAATAGATGGTAAACTTCCTGTGGGCAGGAAATATTTTTGTTTTGGTTTCTCAGTGTTGAATATAGTCCTGGCCATCATGGTATCTTTAATAAATACTTTTTTGATTCATTTGATTTTGCTTATAGAGAGTGTTAGGATTTAATAAAGATTGATGGAAGCTAAGGATTGAAAAATTAAAATGTAACAACAAGGAATTTTAGAAATAGATAAAAGCCCAAGTGATAGAAAATCAGGGATTTCCTTGCTCACTAACACCATGGCAGATGGGATTCATATGAATGTCATTAGTAAAAGCAGAAGCATGGCAACACCGAATGTTCATTTTGAAAAAGGCTGTTTTTTAATCCTTAAATGCCTGTAGTGTACAAAGTGCTTATCTCATGATGTGCAACAAACATCCAGTTTCTGATTAAAATTTTTAAATCACAAGACAAAAATCTAACACATGGGATTTTAGACAGTTTTGACATTTTTCAGTAAATGCCATTCACAGCATTTGGTATCAATATATATTTTTTAAATTTTCTTTCTTCCTCCTTATTTACAGAAGTCAGATAGAATCATTCATCTGTTTTATAGCCACCTCTAGGAGGTTGTCAGACCTGCCTAAGATATATATGAGACAATAGTGCTTTCTTTCCTGCCTAGTAGAGGTTCATTTGGATTGGACACAGATCCCACATTTAGTTTCTGAACCAGTTTCATCAGTGGCTCCTGAATGCTTCACTAAGAAAGGGAAATCACTAGAAACTATCCCTTGAAACCTGGAGTCAATTGGTATTTATATCAAGTGGAATACGAAGAATCAGATTTAGCTTAGACCCACAGGGCAAGATGGTATTTGCTCCTGGGACTCCATCAATAGAAGTAGATTGCTTTTTGTTGTGAGGATCGAATAAGATATTGAGTAAAGTGTTTTGGGAATATGAATGTTCCGTACAAACACTAGCTATTACATTTTCAAAGTTAAATAAAGACAGTTTGAGAGGGAAGTCATTAGTAGTTAGGGAAAACAGAAAAGGCTTCATGCAGAAGACAGTGCTTGAGCTGCTTATTAAAGGTTGAGACTCTGAAGCAGAGGTGAAGAGGCAGGGCCTATGGAACCCCCATTGTAAAGTAGGTAGAGAAATGGATGATGGTGTATCATAGATGGGTGGGAGTGGGGCAATAGAATTTTGTACCTGAGGAACAGAGAGAAAACTAACTTGGCTGGATCATAGATTGAAGGAGGAAGGGCGACAGTGATTTGAGAAAGATAGATTAGGGCCAGGCTTTATAGGGTTTTAAAAAGTAAGAGACTTAAATGAACTGCTGCAAAGTAAAGTTTATAGAATGAGGAAAACAATACATTGTGGTAACTACAACAGAACAATATGTAGAATAAAAACAACTAAAATCTATGTTGCTGTAATGTTATGCTTGATCCCAGAGAAGTGATGAAAAAATAACCCTTTCCCCAGAGAAGTTTTCTTTCTATCTTTTAAAAACTATTCTTTTTTTTTTTTTTTTTTAAATTTTGAGTTCCAAATTTTCTTCCTTTTCCTAGAGTAAGCAATGTGATACCTATTATACATGTGAAGTCATACAAAACATATGTCCATATTAGCCATGTTTAAAAAAAAAAAGCAAGGAAAATAAAGTGAAAAAAAGCTTTAACCTCCAATCTTCTTCAGTTCTTGGAGAAGGTTTCAACCTCATTATATCACCAAATAGTCTGGGTAAGAGTCATCTTTGGAGAGATGGAATATTGCATATATTGTCAAATGCAGTGTTTTGCTTAACTATTTTTGTATGTGTATTACAAGGGAGGTTCACAGAGGGGGGGAAATAACAATGATATAAAAAGGGAAGGAGAAGAATAAACATTTACATAGTACCTATTGTGCACTAGGCACTGTGATAAATCCAATTTACAAATATCTCATTTAAAGCTTACAACAACCCTCAAAGTAGGTGTTCTAACTACCTCTACTGAAGAGCAAACACAAGTTAAATGACTAAGTTAGCACAGCTAGTAACGTCAGATTTGATGGCAGATATTCCTGATTCCATCGCCAGGACTCTATCTCCTGCCACATCAGTTACTTCTGAAAACACTGAGGCATTCACAGCTTCCAGGGATTAGTGAGGTGACAGTGACCACTGACTGCTCTCATCAGAGGTCACCTGGAGCACAGTGCTGAGTCCTAGGTACTGCAGCATGTAAAGGCCATAGATAAGCTAGAAAGTGTCCTGGAAAGGGGTAACTTAGGTGAGGCTGGGCTTTGAATGCATGTCAAAAGAGAAATGATTAGAAGAATTGGCTTTATTTAATCTGGAGGAAGAAAGATACAAGGGAGACATGATAGCTACTTTTGAATATTTGAAAAGCTTTTAAGTGAAAGGGAAACTCGTTCCCAGAAGGTAGAGCCAGGAGCAGAGAGTGGAAGAGGCGTAGAATTAAATTTGGGCTATATATAGGAAAAATTTCCTAAGAATTAGAGCTGGAATACCCAGCCTTCACAGTGTGGGGTGGACTGTGTCCCCTTTCTGTATCAATCTTCCAGCAAAACAGTAGAAGTGTGAGGTGCACAAATTTAGAGATATTCCCATTCCAAATGTTCGTAGACTATTCATGCCCGAACTGTGGTAGAACCTTCTGAATTCATATTGGTCTAATCAGCTACAGTTGGACACATGGTACATCGACCCTAAGATGGTGATGTGATTTTGAAAGACAACTACAGGTTTTCTAACAAAGATCTTGGTCACTTCTCAAGTATGTTATAGCGGAGATTCTTGTGTTATGGGATGGACTTGATAGCCTCTTAAGTCTTTTCTAATTGCCAAAATACTGTAATTGTATAATAAAATTTATTTTTTAAGTGCTGAAACTTTGATTACAAACTGCATGGCTAAACTGTTGTAATAGCCCTGTTGTGGGGGGGGGGAGGGGGGGTGTCTGTCTGCCTCATCTCTCCCCTTTTCCAATTCCTCCTCCATTCAGCCACCAAGATGATTTTCTTTTTTTAAATTTATTTTTTATTTTTTTAATACAACCTTTTTATTTTCAAAACATATGCATGGATAATTTTTCAACATTAACTCTTGCAAAACCTTGTGTTCCAATTTTCCCTCCTTTTCCCTCCCCCTCCCCCCACAGAGCCAGATGATTTTCTTAAGGCTAAGTATGTTCCCCCTCAGTAAACTCTAGTCATTTTGCACAGCCTTCAGAATCAAATACAGACCCCTCTGTTTAGTGTTCAAAGTCCTCTATGACCCAACCCCTCCTACTTTCCTCTCCCCACTATGTTTTGTTCCATTCAATGACAATGGCCTCCTGGATGGTCCATGAACAAGACACTCACCTTTCAGCTACAGGTCTTTTCTCTTGCTGTTCCCCTCATTTCTCCTTTATCTGCCCTTCTTCTTCATTTCTACCTGCTGATTTCTCTGGCTTCCTTTTTGTCCCAAGTAAAATCCTATCTTCTATAGAAAGCCTTTCCCGACTACTCATAATCTAGTGTCTTTTCTCTGTTGATTATTTCTCATGTCTTCTGTATATAACTTGCTCTGGGTAAATGTATGTGTGTGTATGCGTATTATCTCCCCTATTAAACAAACTGTGACCTCCTTGAGAACCAGGACTGTCTCTGTATCTGCACTTAGCACATGGTAGATACTTAATGAGGTCAGCTGCCAGGTATTGTGCTTAGTGCTAGATTTGCAAAGATAAAATAGGGTCTGTTGCTCTCAAAGAGCTCACAGCCTAATAAGGAAGACAGCAACATGTATGGAGGGCCTCTAGAAGCCTTGGCTCTTGGCTGGGAGATGCTCTTGGGAGCCATGGGCATTTTATTTAATGGAGCCAGACAATACTGTTGATTCCTTGCATTCTTCCTCAGGAATCAGCCCTGACATCCTCTGCTAAAATATCCGGTTTCCTGTTTATCCTTGCCCTTTGCATTTCATCAGTGCAAAAAACCCAGCTTAGCCTGGCCTTTGGTCTGTGGATGCTTGGATTGGTGCTCTTCAGACCAAGACCTGCCCTTATCCCAACCCTTTTATTTTGTCCTGATCCTGATCTCCAAGATTCCTCTCTGTTTTAGAACATAGGCTTCTATGACCAGCTTGTGTTGGTCTCCCGGAGGGGGAAGCAGGGATATGAGACATTCTTTCTCACTGTGATACTGTTCCTGTTATCATAAGGTCATCCAAATCTGCCACCTTGCGTCTTCAGGCAGAATGTCTAAATCATTTCATGTTGAAACCTCTCTGTTAAAAATCTCCAGGATGGGGAATGTCACAGGTAACACATTTCAGGGTTCCATGGAGGTGTTTAAAGGACGTGGGTTTCATTTGTGAAGCTATTCTGTTGATTTAGAAAAGAAGCTAATGAAAATACTTATTGAACATCTGTTAGAATGTCAAGTAATTTGTCCTCCATCTCAAGGAGTAACTGATTTTATTCACTAAGAATTTGGGAATTGGGGAATCTAGATAATACAGTGGATTCATCTTTCTGAATTCAAATCTAGCTCTGACATTTACTAGCTGTGTGATCCTGGGCAAGTCACTTAGCCCCACTTGCCTCAAGTTTCCTCATCTGTAAAGTGAACTGGAGAAGGAAACATCAAACCACTTTATTGTCTTTGCCAAGGAAACCTCAAAAGGGCTCACAAAGAGTCAGACATAATTGAAATAAACATATGAACATTTATCAACTCAACTGTTTATTTGTAACATATTGATATAACATTCTAAAGTTTGCAAAACACTTTACATTCATTTTTTTCCTTGAGAAGTCAAAACAATCCTAAGGGAGATGCCACAGATATTCTTATTTCTACTTTATAGATGACAAAACAGACTGGTAAAATAAGTAGAGTAAGTTACCACATGATCACACACCTAACAGCAAAGATGCGATTCTAACCTGAGTCCTCTGATTGCAATGTTCTTTTCATTATAATACATATGTGTGTGTGTGTATACATATATATATATATATATGTATATATATGTATACACACATACACACACATATGTATATATATATATGTGTGTATATATATATATATATATATATATATATATATATATATATATATATATATATATATATATATATATATATATATATATATATATATATATATATATATATATATATATATATGTAAAATGGAAGAAGGGGGAAGGGAGAGGTAGAAGGATGAAATTTTTCCAATTGCTAATATAAATACTCCAGTAATCTAACCCCAGTACTCTAAACTTGATAGCCAGAACAAGATTAAAATTTAATTGGGAAATATTTAACAAAATAAATAAAAGGCAGTGCAACATAGGGGCCACTAAGTGGTACAATGTGCAGAGTGTGAGGGCTGCTGTCAGAAGACCTAAGTTAAAATTTCACCTCACATTTTACTAGTTGTGTGACCTTGGACTTAACATATGTTTTCCTCATTTCCTCATCTGTAAAATGAGGGTAATAAATCACCTACCTCCTAGAGTTGTTGTGAGGATCAAATAAGATAATAATCATAAAGCATTTAGCACAGTATTTGGCACATGGTAGGCAATATATAAATAGCTAGATGATGATGATGGATAATGATATTAATTTGTGGATTCCTAAGTCAATAGGTGGCCCACAGGAATCTGTTCCTATTTGAATTTGACACCATTGAAACAGAGTAATGTTTTCATCAATGTGGATAATCCCTGTAAATGATTCAAATTGCAGCCCTTCTATGCTTGCCACCCAGTCTGACTTTTTGTTCTGTCCCTACTATAAATCTGTCACGGGGGCTCCACAGAGCGTGCTGAGAATCTCCTCTTTGACATTGCCTGAATACCGATAGAGCAGAAGGCTGCCTATCCTTCATTCTTGATAATAATAATAATCAGTGAATCTATTTTTCCTGTAATATATTTCTTTTTTTAGTATCCTTTACATTACTTGTTTTTTATACCATTCTTTATTCGGTGGCTTGTTGGCATAGTGGATAGAGTTCTGAACTTGGCCATAAGACTGGAATTGAAATCCTGCCTGTCATTTAGGAGCTGTGTGATCCTGGGTGACTCAAGTCACTTCTTAGCATTAGTTTCAGTCTGCAGTATGAGGAGAAAACTATGAGCACCTATCTCTCAAGGTTGCTGTGAGGAGTAAATAAGATTATATGTAAGTGCTTTGCAAACTTGCTGACCCTAACAGCAGCACTCTCCATTCAAGTTTGATGTTGGTACAAAATATATTTGCAAGTTAATGTACACTTATAAAAGTTAGTTTACTTTGCCCTAAAACAAGAAGAAAATGGTGCTACTTAGCTTCCCAATACAGTCTCTCTCTCCTTGTCTTCATCTCTAAATGAGATAATACAACAAACATTTAAAATACAATAAACATACTACTACTCCTACTTTTACTACCCCTCCACTACCTCTACTACTACCAGCTAATATCTATGTAGTACTTACTGTGTTCTAGACACTATGCTAAGCTTTGATTATACAAATAAGGGAAAGAAAGCCAGCCCTTGTTCTCAAGAAGCTTACAATCTAGTGAGTATGAAGGAAGATAACATATAAAATGAATCTGAATATATAATGGTGGAATGAAAAACCAGCAGAGCAGCTGGTGGGAAATGAGCTGAATTTCTGGGTCTCCTTTGGAAGTTCTCTATACCCTCTAGTTGTTTAAACAGAAGGATAAAAGCAACTGAAGGTACTGATGAGGTATGACTGAAAGTCAAAAGTTTTCTGGTGATGAGATGGGAAGAGATGGGGCATGATGGTAGTAAAGGTGAAAACAGGCAGAGTGCCTAGCATAAGATAGGCACTTAATAAATGTTTGTTGTGACATGTAAAATGTATGGGATTGCCTGTCATCTAGGGGAGGGAGTAGAGGGAGGGAGGGGAAAATTTGGAAAAGTGAATACAAGGGATAATGTTATAAAAAAAATTACTCATGCATATATACTGTCAAAAAATTTTATAATTATAAAATTAATAAAAAATGTTTGTTGTGTTATAAATGTTTATGATATTATCTTATTTTGTGCTTAGTAAATGCTTTTTCTTTTCCTTCATTTATTCTACTCCAACTTGGAAAGTAGCTCATCAAAATATGATGACTTCCAAGGTCTTAGACATCCACCAATTTTGAGAGGTCTGGTCTCAGATTTTTTATGTGTCTAGACAATCATAAAGATTGTCTTTATGGAAACTGGGGGGGGGGCAATTGGATACCACCCCCAGCATTATAAGCAGGAGGAAAGAAGCTATGTTGGGAAATTAGTCATATCATTGCATCATATGCCAATATTAACTTGTAACCACTGATAGCATAGGGGATGTAGCATTGGACCTGAAGTGAGGAAAACTCAAGTTTAAATCCAGCTTCAGACACTTATGAATTGTATGTACTTGAGCAAGTCATTTAATCTCTTTCCATCTCAGTTTTTTCATCTGTTAGATGGGAATTATAATAACACCTATCTCTCAAGGTTATTATGAGGATCAAATAATATATTTGTAAAATGCTTTGAAAATCTTAAAGCACTTTATAAATGCTAGCATTTTTAGTGACTATCTCCCATGACTAGATTTTTTCCCTTCTCATCCCTACCTCTTGGCTTTCTTGACTTCAAGTCCCAGCTAAAATTTCATACTCTACAGGAAGCACTTTCCCAATCCCTCTCAATTCTAGTGGTAGGCATTGTGCAAACCTCTTTTAAAATTTCCTCTTGATCCTATCTATAGCTTGTTTGTATATTTGTTGTCTCCCCCAATTAGATTGTGAGCCACTCAAAGAAGCTTGAGATCACTAGAACTCTGTATTTTCTCAAAGACAACCCAGTACTCACTCCTGTTTAATTTTGGGCTCTATTATTCATCCGAAGTGTCTAAAACAAATGTATCAGTGGCTAGGCTCTCTGATTCGTCCATTTACAAGTATCATGATGCGCACAATAGGCATTCTTAATCTACTTGGATTTTCCTTTGTGGACAGCTAACTTTTGTATGATTTAGGAAGTTCTGTAATATATGTAGGATTGATATTACCAGCACATACATGTCCACATTATCTTATGGACATGAATATGAATTTTAATAAAGGATCACAAAGTTCTTTGCTTATAACAACTCTATTATCATTAGACTTTTACTAATGGGAGTGGATCAAGGTAGAACCTATTCATAGAAAGAGAGACTAAAGAAAATTTTTTGTGAGTTTTCTAAGAACCTGTTTGCGAATATGCTACTAATAGAAGTTCTACACTTATGGCAGCTTGTGTTAACGTGGGTAGAGCAATGAACTGGGAGTCAGAAAGTCATAAATTTAAATCAAGCCACAGATGCTTAATTGTGTGAGCCTGGATGAATCACTGAACTTCTTTGTGCCTCAGTTTCCCTAGCTGTAAAGTGATTATAACAGTGGCTCCTACCTCTCGGGTTTTTCCAAGGATAAAATGAGATATTTGTAAAACACTCTGCAAAGCACTTAAAGCAGAGAAACACTAGCTTTTCTCTCTTTTTCTCTCTCAATCTCTTATCTGTCCATTAGTTTCTTTTTCTATCTATCTTTAATTATCTTCTTCAGTGGAAGACAACTTTTGTGGTGATTACTCTCTGTTAGTATGGATATATCCTAAGAGGTCCATTTTGCACTTAAGTTCTTTGGGAGAGTAGTAGAATTTCCTTTTGAGTCTAACTTCACCCCCTGGGGGTGCATAGGAGCAGTGGGAGCATTTCTGCCAACCATAGCATCAATCTACCACTTGTAAGACTCTCTGGAATAAAAGGCTGTGTGGGTACAACTTTCTCCCAAACAGATGTCACTTTTGATTGTGGGTTAGACTGCATACTTAGCTGATCTTCAGTAAATGCACATTAACCTGCACTCTTGTGCCCTTTCCTGGGTGGGTGACACAATAGAAATAGCCTAGCAGGATGGAATTTTGCCTAACCTGCAATATGGAGGGAGTCCAACCGAGGCTGGAGTGGAAATTCCACAGCATGTACCTGCTGGTCAGTACTTAGTCAGCTCCTTTACACCCCTCCCTAACCCAGCATGTGTTCCCTGTTCTCGGAAGGGTTTTGGCAAATGCCGCCTTCCTAAAAATTGGCAACCCTGCTTATAGCCCTCTCCCTGCTGGCTGAACCCACAGTCTGTTCTCTCACTCGGTTTGTGTTTCACGTAGTGTTTTATATTGATAGGTATCTCAAAACTCCTTTGCTTAGCTTCTTAGGGTACGGTCACAGACATTAGTAAATGATTGAACTATTGTACTAAAGCTAGTATTTATGCAGGCAACCTTATGCTAAATGCTATATGGGAAGTAGGATTATACATAATCTCTGAAGAGAGGTCTCACCTCTTAATTTGAGAGGTACATGAGTCACACTTGACAGGGAGAAGAGGGCAGGTACATTCAGAGGAGGCTGATAAATGTGGAACTAGGGGGTGAGAATGGATGGTATTTCATCTGCTTTGTTGCTTCTCAACTATGTTTAGGGAGATTAGAATAGCTCCCTGGAGGAAGTGATCCATGAAGAAAGATTTGAAAGAAGGAAGGGAGATGGTTCATTGTGTGGGCAGTTGTAAACTTTTCCAGGGCAACAGAAAAAGAATGTATGTGGGTGAAGTGAGAGAAGGGAACAAGTGGAACAAAACTGGAGTAATGTTTCTTAAACTGCTAATGGAAAGCAGTTGTGGTTTGTTGCTTCTTTTTTTTTTTTTTCTGGGGGGAAGGGAGAGTGTTGTGATGGTGGTGATGACATGTGTGCATTTGGGGGAAAGGATTGCTTGAAAATGTCACAGAAGCCAAAGTACAATGTGGGAAATCAGGAAAGTATTTTTCTGGTTTTCAGGACAGACAGCTCACAACCATGAAGATGAACTTACAGATAGTCTTTATAGATAAAAATTCAGTGCTTCTCTGCAGAACTTTCAGGAAGGTCCCCTTCTTTCTCATTAATGACAATATCAGTAGGTATTTAGTGGAAAGATAATTCCTTTTGGAAGTGGTCCTTGCTGTAAAGAAGAGACACCCAGGACAGCATCATTACATAGGACTATAAACCATCTGATAAATGTCTTTCTGGGGCATATAATATCCAAGAGAGAACAATGAAAAGTAATGCCTTCAGTTGTTTTTTTTTCCTTTTACTATTTTTTTAGTCAGCAAAAATCTGCCTTCTCAACCTTTTACCACCTCTACTTCTCATCCCAGTCCTCCATTAAAAATAAACAAAATAAAAAAACAAACAAAACTCATTACACAGCTGTAGAGCAAAGGAAAACAAATTTCTACATTAGCCATGGCCAAGAAAATATCTCCTCCTGCACTTTTTCATCTCTTTATTAGGAAGATACTAGCATGTTATATCCTTGGTCCTCTGGAATCCTCGATCATTATGCTAGTCAGAGTTCCCAGTTCTCTCAGAGTTGTTGATGTTGTTTGTTTGTTTTTAAACTATATAGTTTTCACTGTATAATTTTTTTTCTTCATTCTTTTTACTCTGCATCAGCTTATATCTATCTATCTATCTATCTATCTATCTATCTATCTATCTATCTATCTTCCCAGGTTTCTCTGAAACCATCCCCTTCATCATTTTTTACAGCATAATAGTATTCCATAATATTCATGTACCAACTTTAGTTGGTTTTTAGTACAAGTTCTCACATTGCTCATCTCTTCATGATCCCATTTAGGTTTTTCTTGGCAAAGATACTATAGTGGTTTGCTATTTCTTTTTCTACTTCATTTGACAGATGAGGAAACTGAGGCAAACAGGGTAAAGTGACATGCCCAAGGCCATATGGGTAATGTCTGAGGCTGGATTTGATTTCATGATGGTGATTCTTCATTGCCCATCTCCTCCTACTCAAAATAAAATTGCTTCCATTTTCCTCTAATAGAATCTCACACTTGGAGGGGAAATTTGAAGTCTTCTGTTCCCACTTCTACCTGAAAGGATCCCTTTCTCCAAGGTACCTGAAAATTAGCCATTTAGCTTTTGGCAGAGCCCCCACTCACTTCTAAAGACAATTCATTCTACTGTTACTAGAGTTGTATATAGTTAATTAGAGCTATCTAATTGTTTGAAAGTTTTTCCTTTTCATATTCAACTGAAATCTATCCCTTTTTCCTTCTGAGGACAAGAAACACTGTCAGTCCTTCAAACGCTTTAAGACAGTTATGTGCCAACTCAGCCCACTTGCCCATTCCCCATATTAATTGGTTAAAAATCCTTATTTGTTACAGTGACCTTCCTATGGCATGATCTCAAATACCTTTTGTCCATGACCTTCCTAAAATATGACAGCCAGAACTGAACATACTATTAGATGTCCTATGACTAGGTAAAAGGGCAAGGAAAATTCTACTTTCCTTGTTCAAGATATTGTGTCTCTCAGTGCAAAATAGCTTTTGGGCTGTTATGTCATACTTATGGCTTATGTTCATAGGACTTTTGGTTCAATTCAATGAGCACTTATTAGGAATGGCTTAGGACCATCATTAATTACTTGACTAATTATAAGGCCTAGTTATATCTAGTCACTGAGGATGGCAAAAGGCAAAAATGAGACAATTTATAACCTTTAGACAACTTACATTTTTCTAAAATCCCCTCAATCTTTTTTACATTAGTATTGTCTGTCCATGATACTTTCATCTTGTAGTTATAAAATCAACTTTGTTGTAAATTTGTAAAGGTTATTTTATTATTATTTTTTTAACACAAGTATGTGCTTTGGCCTTTTTTTTTTTTTTTTTTTAACTTTACTTTGTTTTACTTTATTAAATTAACTTCAAATTTTTAGACTAATGAAATCTTTTGGGAACCCAATTCTGTCATCTAGTGGATTAGTTCTCCCTTTAAGTTTTATGTCAGCTGAAAATTTGATAAACATGCCATTTGTGCCTTTATTCTATGTTATTGAGGCACAATATGAGGCATATTGAGGCATTGTATAATTTTTATATAATGACTTCATTCTTGGTTACTGCCCTCGCCTATTGGAACTATTTCCCTGATAGAATGTTAGGTCATGGATTTCACTTCCCACTTCCCCCTTCCCTTTTCCCCCTTCCCTCTTCCCTCTTCCCTCTTCCCTCTCCTTTCTCCTCTCCTCTTCTCTCCTCTCCTCTTCTTTCTTCTCTTCTCTCTCTGTTTCTCTCTCTCTGTCTCTCTTTTTATCTCTCTTTTTCTCTGTCTATGTCTCTGTCTATTCTCTTTTTCACCTCAATCATTGTGACAGTGAGGTTTTTTATATGTCATATAATAATTTAGGAGACCAATGTTTAAGAAGTAGTATGGGTTTTCTGATGAAAGCTACTTTTATGATTGAGGAGTCAGAATCAAGGGAAACTTTGGAAGGTGATAGGATAAGAACACTGGATATGGAGTTAAAGAACTTGGGTTCAAGTCTGGCCTCTTACTCTCTGAATAACCTTTTATTAAGTTACTTAACCATTGACCATCATTTTCCTTATCTCTAAAACGAGAGGTTTAGACTGGCTTTTAAGGATACTTCCATCTCAAAAACCTATGATTCTGCTGTAATAATCCCAATTAATAGAGAGTCTGGGATACCTAGCTTCTTCATCTTCACCACTTCTCAGTTTTTGTTTTTTTGTTTTCAGTTTTGTGACCCTGACCAAGTTTAAGATTGGAGGAACTCAATTTGCTTAAGAGGAGGTCTAGACTTTTCTTGAAATATTTGGCTCTTTATACCTCCACCTCAGAACCCTGGCAAAAATTAATTAAATTGGGCTTTGGTTCAAGGCCAGGGTCTTAGCAAGTTGGGGGAAAGGTACTTAATATATAACATAAATCAGATTAACAAAAGAAACAAAATATTTAAATAACCTAATCTTAGAAAGAAAATTGAACAAGCCATCAGTGAACTTCCTAAGAAAAAATCCCTAATGCCAGCTAATTCACAAGCTAATTCTGCCAAACATTTAAAGAACAATTAATTCCAATACTATATAAACTATTTGAAAAAAAGAGGTGAAGTCCTACCAAATTCCTTTTATAACACAAATACGGTGCTAAAACAGGAAGAACCAAAACAGAGGAAGAAAATTATAATCCAGTTTCTCTATTGAATATTGATTCAAAATTTTAAAACAAAATGCTAGCAAAGACATTACACTAATATTTTGCAAGGAAAATAATTTGCAAGGACTAAATGAGATTTATACCAGAAATGCAGTTCAATATTAGGAAAACTATGAGCTTAATTGTCCACGTCAGTAACAACACTAACAGAAATCAAATGATTTTCTCAATAGATGCAGAAAAAGCTTTTGACAAAATATAGCACCTATTCCTATTTAAAAAACAAACAAACAAACAAACAAACAAAAAAAACCCTAGAAAGCAGCTTACCTTAAAATGATAATAAATATTTATTCAAAACTCACTAAGTGGCCAGTACTCAGATCCAGCCTCCTTACCTTACTTTTTGCACTTATGGGATGAAGGACAAAGGGACTATGTAGAACAGGGGTCCTTAAGCTTCTTTGTGTGTGTGTGTTGTGGACCACTTTAGTAATCTGATGAAGCCTATAGACTCCTTAGTATATATATTTTTAAAAGTAACTGAAGGAAATACTAAATTTCAATGGGAGGTTAGTGGAAAAAATAAATAAGGGCAGCAAGATGGTCCAGTGGATAGAGTACCAGGCCTGGAGTCAGGAAGACTCATCTTCCCAAGTTCAAATTTGTTTTAAGATACTACTGTAGCTGTGTGACCTTGGTCAAGTCACTTAGACCTATTTGTCCTAGTTTTCTCATTTGTAAAATGATCTGGAAAAGGAAATGGCAAACTGCTCCAGTATCTTTGCCAAGAAAACTCCCAATGAGGTCATGAAGAGTTAGAAATGAATGAAAAACAGCTGAACAGCAGAAAATAGAAATGTAATTTCCCCCAAATTCACAACTTCCTGAGATCCATCTGTGTTTCTGGAAGTACATGGGTCTCAGGTTAAGAACCCTTGATCTAAGGTTTACTGTCATCCTGGATTGGCAAACCAGGGTTGAGCCATGTATGTTTGTGGAAGTTGCCAGGGAAGTGAGAAGTGAAAGCATGGCACAGTTATACCCCATTCATCTCCTTGTGTTCTCTGTTGACCCTACGTTCTCAGAATTTCCCGTTTCATTTTTAAGTGTGAGAATTAGCTGGCTCTGTCACTCATTACTGTCTCCCCATTCGTCATGTGTACACAAAAGCAATCAGGAAGAAATCTGGATTTTTAGGAGTCAGCTAATTCACTGATGCACCTTTAAAATCAGAAGGGATAGGGCTTCAAGGATCATTTGAGGGCATCAGAAATGCAGAATCTTGCACTGACTTTGTAGCATCCGCTTAACTAATTACTCCAGTTTGTTTTGCCTTTAAACCAATTCTGCTACTTTGGGCTTTTATCTCTGGTTCTCTGCCTAGCGTGGTCATTTCAGACCGCTGCTCCTTGGGCAGCATTACGTTTCCAGCTTCTAGGAGCTGACTTTTGGGCCTGCTCGTCCTTCCTGTTCTAAGGCTGTTCATCTCACACATACCATGATCCCTCCTGGGATATGGACTGTGAGCTAGGTGTCTCGGCCTGTGGGCTAAGCGTGTGGTCCCTAGGGCTGACCCTTGCCGAAGGAGCCAGACGCGGCTCTCTGCTGCCCTCTGTGCACCTTCTCAGGGTGTGTGTCCTCATAGGACCTTTGGGATCCTGAACATCCTTGAGGTAAAACACCACAGCTTCCTCAAAAATGAAATTGCAGTATTTTTAACTTTGGTGTGTGTGTTTTTGCAATTGATGTGGTTGTTTAACAGCATAAGGTCCTAGAATTATTTTATTTCTAATTTTATTGCCAGTTTGGGACAGGAAAAACTTCGCTTTGCTGTTAAAAAAAAAAAATGTTAGCTCCCTCTACCTGTGAGATTCTGAAGATCCAAATCTCTATGTCTCTAAGGATGGCAATAAACATTTTTGTTTCTCTTTTCTCTCTCCCCCCTCCCCTTTCCTCCTTCTCTCTCCTTCCCCTTTTCTCCTCTTCCCTCCCCTCTTTTTTTCTCTCTGCCTGTCTCCCCTCTTCTCCTGTCATCTCCCCTTTTCTTCTCTCTTTCCCTTTCTTTCTGTCCTCTCTCCCTCCTCCACTCTCCCCCTCTCCCTTTCTATCTGTTTGTCTCTGTTCTCTCTCTCCTCTTTCCTCTTAGGGCTGCTGCCCAAAGCAAACTAGGTCACTACACGGACGCAATAAAGGATTGTGAGAGAGCAATAGAAATCGATTCCAAGTACAGCAAAGCCTATGGGAGAATGGGGTAAGTTTTCTAGAGGGATGTTATATCTCTAGAGGATGCCAAATCAGACTTGGCATTCTCTGCTGCTCTTACACACATGATTCTTCATTTGTCACTTAACATTTTATCCCCTGAACCGATGTGGAGACTTGACATAGTTGAGGGAAGGGAAAAAAAATGACCTAAGTCCCTGTGGGTTTGTGGGTGTGAGAATTAGAATTAGGGTCTCTGGTCTCTTTATACTGGCTCACTTTTTGCCTTTTGCTTCTAATGCTAATCCTTCTGGCACTATGAATAATTAACCGTATTAAGTGAGCACTGAAGTTTGTCCAAATGACAAAAGGCTCTGGTGGGCCAATCAGGCTAGAATGGAATTAGTCTGATTTTAAAACAAAATCAACAAACAGCCCAGCTTAGCGCCTGTTGTTGGCCCTTGTTTTTCAGTAGGATTCTGACTAGGTGGAGCTGGGCACTGAGATGGGATAAGCATGTGCTTAGGGACACAGTTTATGCAGATGGAATAGAGAGTGTTCCACGACTCAAGTTCCTTTTTTTAAACATGCCTACAGAGTTTTATTTGTTCCCTCCCCTCTGATGCTAAGAAGGAAGCGAGTCCAGAGTCCTTAAAATGTCTATCCCAGGAAATTGCTTCGCATACCGGAACTGTGTAATTAAAAGGATCAAAATCAGCTGTGGTGTTTGCAGAACTTAATTTAGATATTTATAAAGCAAAATATTCAGAGTACCTCCCTTAAAAATGAAAAGACAGATGAGATGATGTCTGCCAAATATGACACCTTGGTGGCCAAGAGCTAGACTGCAAGTTCTTGCAGCCCTAGAGTGAATTTTACTGTGGGGTTCAATTCTAACATGGACTGGATATTATGAGAGGCAAGGTGGTACAGTGGTTGGGGAACTGTTGAGGAAGAGGGGATTTCAGTTATTCCTCTAACAGAAATTAGCTGTCTAGCTCTGGGCAGTCACTTTATTTCAATGCTCCAGGAACTTGTCTAAGATTATAAATTGTAGAGAAGATGCCAACCTTCATTGGTAAAGGGAAGTTCTTAACCCTGGAGTTCCCTATTCCAGTGAAGTCATAGATGTAATCCATTTTCCTATCCCCCTCCCCAGAGAAATCTTGGTGATGTATTGTCATTTAAAAAAAATTTAAAATTAAAATTAATAAAAATTTAAAAAAGAATAATGTTATATTTCTACCCTGTTTTTTTTTTTTTTCTTTTCCTCAGGCTGGCCCTTACTGCCATGAATAAATATGAAGAAGCGATTACAAGTTATCAGAAAGCATTGGATCTTGACCCAGAAAATGATTCTTATAAGTCTAATTTGAAAATAGCAGAACAGAAATTAAGGGAAGTGGCCAGTCCTGTAAGTTTTCATGATAGATCACTGGAATACTTTTCTCTGATATATTTATACTTTGTATGAAACTATAATAGGGTAGAGTGATTTTGGGGCCTACTTTCATTACAGACGGGTACAGGACTGAGCTTTGACATGGCTAGTTTGATCAACAATCCAGCCTTCATTAGCATGGTGAGTAAACTTGATTGATTTCTTCTGTAACTACGAGTGCTTCACATAAAGTATGATATAATGAGTGAAAGTACCCTGCCAACAATAAGGAGTGGGAAGGTTTACACTTTGCTGATTGGTCCTGACATTTCTGTACATAAATGGAGCTCATATTGGGCTTTGGATTATGTTGCTCATTTTTAGGGTTAATTGCTGAAGCCTCAATTAGGACCATACCCTCAGGAGGTTAATGTTGGGGAAAAGATCAAAATTTACAATTTTACTCATAATATTAAAAAAAGGTTTTTTTTTTTTTAATTGTAAAATTGCAAATCTTTCAAAATAGGGCTACTTCAATTGATGTTGGGACTCATACAGCTTGTCATTCAAAAGATGAACCTTTTGATGCAATGTGACTCACAATCAAATTCATCCAGGGACTCCAGAGCACAAATCACAAATTTAAGATCCTTGATCAGGGATAACACTTGATAGGGAATTATCTTTCTCGTAATAAAGCAAATGAGATTTTTTTTCTCAGCACTTCTCATTTAGTGCCTGGAAATAAAGAAGAAACTATGTTCTACAGATTGACAGCTATAAATAATAAATATTTTTGAAACCTTTGCCAATGTACCAAGTAGAAAACAGGCATTCATCTAAAACAGAACATGGGATGGTTTTTTTGAATAAGCATTCAGGTCTAGTTGCTTAAAGGAATAAAACCTTTAGGTCCTGCTGAGCCCCTCTCCTTTCTTATTGGCAAATGGGCCACTTTTTACTGCAAAGGGATTTTTGGGTCATATCTTCAATTTGTTCTCATTCCTTCAAGTGCTTAGTCAATGAAGTAACTGCCATCATTGAAGCGTAATAGTGTTATCTGAAATCTCTCTGCCCTTGGAACATAATTCCTCAGTGCCATTTTCTCAGTATCTTATCTTTCTTTCCACACTCACTTATCTTGCACATTATAATCAAATTCCACAAGATATAGATGCATGCTTTATGCTTCCTACCCCTACCCTACTTTTAAAAATGTGCTTGTAAATACTAACCACTTTAATGGAAATGATTTCCTGTCTATTCCAGGCGGCAAGTTTAATGCAGAATCCACAAGTTCAACAACTGTAAGTTATTTAAATGTTCATTATGAGAGAGAGACACACAGAGAGAAACAAAACATGTTCTATATCATCTTCATACTTGGGGGTTAGCTACACATTTCAAAGACTAAGAACTTAAAGGAGATGCTAGAGATTACTCTGAACTCAACTTTTTTTGGGGAGCTCTCAATCAAAATTATTCACCTCCAGTCCTATAATGGACCTGATCCTACTGTCTCTAAGCATCAAACCTTTTTAACTAATTTTTTAAGAAGGCATAACCATCCCTATAACTTTTGCATATTCTAGCATGTCTGGAATGATGACAAATGCCATTGGGGGTCCTGCTGCTGGGGTTGGAGGCCTAACTGATCTGTCCAGCCTCATCCAAGCGTAAGTGTCACATTTAAAGAAATCCTTTTTCAGTATTTTGTAAAAAAACTTGAGCCTAACTTTCCTCTAAAGTTCCCAAATAATTTTCAGTAGTAATTGTCTATATAGCAAAGTCCTAGTTAGTGTGTATAATGAAACTCACAAAATGATTTATGTATTCAAATTCATATTACTTAAAATTGCAATTTTATAAGATATGATAATTGGTTCTAGCCCAAAGAAAATGAAGTGTATATTCAAATAGCATGACCACTTCAGAGGACTCCTTTCATTATTGGTACTCATTAGGACCTAGCTGTAGTTGAAATAGGAACAAATTTGAAACTGTAGAATTTAGAGTTCAGCTCTGCTACTTGCTAGCTGTGTGACTTTGGGCAAGTCTGTTTACCTCATTCAATATCAGTTTCCCCATTTGTCAACTGGAAACAATAATAACTTGAACTTCCTGCCTCAGAAAGTTGTTGTCATGATCTTTGTATGTATGGCATAATATAAATGTCACCTATTATTTTATCTTTACTTCTGCTACCTCTACTACCCATGTAGATGATTCAATAGTTAGAGCACTAAGCCTGGAGTCTGAAAGATCTGAATCAAATTCAGCCATGGAGTCTTATTAACTGTACAACCAGCTTTTCTCCCTTCCTCCCTCCCTCTCTCCCTTCCTTTCCTTCCTCCTTCTCCCTCCCTTCTTCCCTCCCTTTCTCCTTCTCTCCCTCTGTCTTTCCCTCCCTCCCCCCTCTCTCTTTCTTTCTTTACTTCCTTCTTTCCTTTCTTCCTTCCCTCCTCTTTCCTCCCCTTCTCACATAAGCTAAGCTCACCAGCTAGAGTGAAAAGATCACTAGAAAATAGTATATTTTATTCAAGAAATAGAATATATAATAGAAGAGTATGAGAGTACTTTATGGATTAGATTCTACATGTTTTGACCTATAGAGTACATATTGAACTTTCATAGTTTTGTTAGGCTTTATTCAACTTTTTTATTCCGTTTAACAAAAATACTGAGTAGATTTTTATCTCAGAATTGCCAACTTTTACAGTATCAGTGGATCCCTATAGTCTCTTCTTCAGTTTGCTGTTTTTTTTTCCTATGAATGAGAGAATTTAATTGCTAGGTCTCTGATTAGCCAGGTGGGAGCTCCTCTTTTGGGATGAAACCAGTGAAGGCCTTAAAAAAAGTCCTGCCTCACTGTCATGTCTCTGTTTCACTATTTCTTCCTATTGCTCATGTGTAGCTACTAAAATCTCAAAGCATGTAATAGAGCTTGAGATTTTAAATATTATATTGCAATTAACAATTTTAAATAATATAACAATATAAATTTTACTTATCTATCATCCATAGAATTAGTATATTATTTATAAATTATGCAAAACTTACCTATTACAGAGATGCACTAACCTAAATCTTAAATTCTATAAATGTCTACACTTAATGAAAGGAAGCTGCATATTACATGACTTTTCCAGCTCTCCCAATACTATTACTAGTATGAGAATTTAAGTGACACTAGTTCTGTTGGAAAATATGCTCTGAGCAAAAGAAGTGGTTAAATGGGGACTTCCCCAGCTATTATTTCAGCTTTAGTTCACTCCTGAGGTGTACCAGTAAATTGCAGTTTTTTGTCAGTTCTAATTTTTTTCTATTTGCTCAGTTCTGAATACTTTCCTCGGGGACCTTGATTTTGCTCAGGGATTTCAGACCTTCACTCTGTGTTATCTATTGGTTTTGAACTCTCTGTCAGAAGATTGGAATTGAAGAGGGCTAATCAAAGGCAGTCAGGTGGTTCAGTGAATAGAGCACTGGACACAGAGTCAGGAAGACCTGAGCTCAGATGTGGCCTCAGACTCATACTAGTTGTGTGACCCTCAGCAAGTCACTTAACCTGTGCCTTAATCTAATGGAGAAGAAAAATGGCAAACCACTCTAGTATCTTTTTGTCAAGAAAACCCTAAATGGGATCATAAAAAGTTGAACACAACTGAACAACAACTTGCTTTTTATTTAGGAAGATGAATTTTCCTTTCAAAGGCTTACATTTTGGGCAGTTTCAATCAAGTCACCAAATATTTATTAAACAGTTACTTTGGATCAGGGAGTGTACTATGTTCTGGGAATAAAAGGAGAAAAAAAAAAGAAAATTCCCAGCTCCCAAGGATCTCACAATATAACAGGGGAGACAGAAGGCAGACAACTATGTACAAATAAGGTAAAATTGAGGGTAGTCTCAGAAGGAAGTAATTAACGTTAACCAAGATGGAGAAAAGCTTTTTTGTAGAAGAGAGGATGTTAGTTGAGACTTGAAGGAAGTCAGGGAAGCCAGGAGGAGGAGATAAGGAGAGTACCAGGCCTGGGAAGATACATGCAATGGGGTGCTGGAATGTCCCAGGACTGGGAGCCTCAGGGAGGCCAGCCTAGTACCTGCAGTGTGGTACTGGTAGCATTTACATGGCCAGATACGTTCTTCATAACTGTTGTTTCTTATTTCATCTCCGTTTCCTTTTACCTGCATCTTATGATTATTTTCCCTGCTCTCATTTCCCTCTTTCTGTTTGCTTCAGGGGACAGCAGTTCGCTCAGCAGATACAGCAGCAGAATCCTGAGCTTATTGAGCAGTTGAGAAATCACGTCCGGAGTAGATCCTTCAGCAGCAGCACTGAAGAGCACTCCTGACTTGTTGGGAGATTTGTAGAACTACAATGTGAATAGTTTTATAGGCCTGACATGTTTACTGTAGTTAGTTGGGGGGTGGGAGGGGGAAAGAAAGGAAGGAAAGAAGGAAGAGAGAGAGAGAGAGAGAGAGAGAGAGAGAGAGAGAGAGAGAGAGAGAGAGAGAGAGAGAGAGAGAGAGAGAGAATGAGAAAGAAAGAAAGGAAAGAAAAAGGAGAGAGAAAGGAAAGAGAGAGAAGGAAAGAAAGAGAGAGAAGGAAAGAAAGAAAAAGAAAGAAAGGGCACCATTTTAACTCTGCTGCTTGGAAATGAGATGAAGAGAAAACCCTGGGTGTGTTTCTTTAAGAATAAATCTGTTTAGAAAATAGATTACCAGTCACAGACTTGAACATATCATTGTATGTAGAGTGATTCCTTTGTAATTGAATATTTAATAGCCTTGTTAACTAGGATACCAACATAACAGTTGACAAGATTCTATTTTCAGTCTCTATCCTCTGTATTAGTATTGTGTCAGGGCCTCTTCACAGAAGCAAATATTAACTGAACACTAGGCTGATTATTGGGGAGGGCTTTGACTTAGAATCCCTTTGTGGGGAACAAGGGTGAGGCAAGGTTTTTAAATGCCACCTTATTCCTTTGACCTTCTGGTCAGACGTCTTTTGCTCTGTGTCCCAGAAGCACCATATTTGCACCTGAGCAGCATGGAGCCAGGGCTAACACAGCTCACCCTCACTCTCAGCGAGTTCCCTTCTGGCATTGCTTGTTCATGTCAGAGGATCCAGACCATAGTTACTAGTGTCAGCTAATTTAGTATTATTCATGGTAATGGGTGAAAAATAAACTAGGAACTGATGAAAAGGAAAACTTGGAGTAAATTGGGGGGGGGGGAACAATGTTAAAGAGCTGGGTAGGGAAGGGGAGAGGAATGGCGATTGAGAGGAAAGAGGTAGATGCCAAAAATGAAATTGGAGGTGGGATGCCCAGATTTTCTATGAAACAGCCCTTAGGGAGTCTTGCCCACAGTGTGGTACTGGTAGGATTTGCATGGCCAGCTGTGTTTTGTACAAATATGCATCTATATGCATATATATGAATGTGCATAATGAAATATGCTTAGAAATCTTTTGTGGTGATACATAAGTCAGCTATGTAATGTTATCATTTAACTAGCACAATTTTGACCACTGGAAACCTCATCACAGGCAAAACAAAAAACAAAACAAAAACCCTTAACATGGGTCAGTATGGACATTAGGTTCAAATAAATAAGTGGCTTGGACTTGAGGGTTTTCTAAGTGTATTTAATTATGTTCTAATAAACATTGGTTTTTTGATCTCAGAAATTTTATGATGGATCACAAATGATATCCGACTGTGACTAATATTGCTTGCTTATACAATCATTTGCTTCCTTACGTGTAATTTGTCACATTAACTTTCTGTTTTTAAGCCTCTGTCAAATACAAAATTTAACCATCACCTTTACTGGAAATATTACAAGTGTTCCACTCCATGCGGGACGTTGTAATCAGAAGAGTAAAGGTGTTATGAGAAAACTAAAGAGGCCTCTGGATAAAACAGTAGACTAGGCTGGGTTTTAATCCCATGTTGACTGCAGATTTATGTGGCTTGTACAGTAAGCCACTAGACATCAGCATTTCTGTGATCTCATCCTTGATTCAGGCCATTGGTACAGATCACAGCCCAATTATGCCTTCTTTTATCCTGTGACATTTTTATCCTTGTTCTTCTAGAACCCTTCACAGGGGAGTTACACAATGTATCAGAGACTTTTGTTTAAGTTCTTTCTACATTTCATGGGTTCAAATATAGCCTGGTTTATGTGTTATCCTTTTCCAGACAGACATTTGCTGATGTCCATAGGTCACTACTTGAACCCAGATAGGTCACTAGTTTATAAATAGGGTCAATACATAAATCTCACAAGTCTTATGAGAGGGGACTTGTGAGAAAAACCACCAAGCCCTTCATTTCCTTTTTTCATTTATCGGTGTTTTTCAGATATTTTATCAATTCTCATTTTCATTCTTTTAGCTCATTTTGGATTATCCCAGTTGCCAATCCCAAATTCTTACTTTTTCCATCCAAATTTTCATTTCTGAAGAAGGGATTGCAGAAAATCAGCTTTTCAGTGCAACTTTGTGATCTGGTATTAATCATAAGGTTAATTTTTTCCCTCCTTTACTTCTCTTATCTCCCAGTCATCCTTCTCTCTTTTTTTCTAATCTATCACAGCCAATAGTTTTCTGTGTTCCTTTTTGGGGGGAGGGAGAGGGAGGGAAGGCATGCTAAAGATAATGCAAGGTTTTTCTTCCAACTTGACATTTAGCCTAATGCAAGGCACCCAGCTTGATATTATCGATGTTCACTCCTTTTGGCTTCTCCATTGGTTCAGAGAGGAGGTTCTCTTTGCACAGCTGTTGACCGGCTCTGTGGCAAACATTGCCATCTATTCATCTGACTTCACCCCAGCTAGATGGGGTAGGGAACATCCTGGAGGTGCTATGACTACTAAGCTCTCTATTCAGATGAAATGTACTATGATTATAGTGGCAGATTTTCTGCTACCACCGATATTCCCAAAGGTCTCGGACCAGATTTTCCTTATATTATGGCTGTCAAAGTTTCTTCTGCAGTTAAACAAAATATTTTAAGAGTTAGGCTTCATGAAGCAGGGGGAGTAAGTATAAAGCCATAGTCCTATCTGGCAGGGAAGATGATAGTGGAAAAGGAAAGGACAGAATGACTAAAGTTGCCATAATGAGCCCTAATGTATTTGTATGTGAGACACTGAAAGAAGAGCTTGGCTATTACTCAACGGCCTCAAGTATTTTACCCAGACCAATACATCTTATGAGCTCAAAGCCAGACTCTGCACTACAGGTTTGCTCCCAATTAACTCACATGAAACCTTATTAGCCTTCAAGATACCCTTGTAGCTCAACTCTGGCCTCTTGCCAGAAGTCAATTTGATTTTAATGAATAACTAATCATCCTTGCAAATATCAGCTGTTGACATTAGATTTATGGGTGTAGGTACTCTTCAAGCACATTAAAAATATTTTGAAAACCTAATTTCTTTATTCTCTGGTGTCTGTGGTCAAAATATGCTGTTCTATGTTAAAATGGTTTCCACCTATCACCTTTGTTTTATGGGGAGTGCAAGGGCATTTGGCTGATGACACTATTTCTACTTCCTGCTTTTAACTTTCCTTGACTTCAAAAGATCTCTTTCCTGAGATTTTTCATCTTCTCAAACACAGCCAATTTTGGTATATAAATCATATAATCTTTGTTCTTGTCTGCTCCTCAGGATTTATGATTTATCTGGACATTTGACTGCACAAAAGAATTTCCTGTCTGTCTCATTAAGTTAAGAGGCTGGATATTTTATCATCTTTACTCACATTGAAGAACCTCTATTGTTGATTTACAGGGTGAAATTTTTGTAGCCTTTTCTTCTGCTCAGGGTTGCAAAAATAATCCCAGTTTTGGGAACCAGTTCTGATCAATTTATATTATTTATTCAATTTACAGTTAATTTTTTTTTTTTTTTAAAGTAAGGCAAGACAGGGGTGTGTGTCCAGAATTGTGATATCACTGATGTAGGGATTTTCAGGAGTCTCGGGTTTAATTTCCTCTACAGATGTAAAAGACTCATAAAAAGTTTCTCAACTTCACTAAGTAGATTTCTGCTGTTATGGTTATATTTAGGCGTTGTATATGTAATCCTTGACTTGTGCTTAGGTGGCAATATTTACTCCATGTACCATGCAGCAAAGAATTAATTTCATACTTATATTTTACAATGTGTAATACAAGTATTTGTCTTTTCTAACTAATGGCATTATCTAATGTTACAGGGTTACATTACAAGTGAAAGTATAAACTGTGCAAGGGTCCAATTACTTGTATATTAACAGAAGAGGCTTCATAATCGTGAAACCAAACAATGTAGCAACTCCCAAGTGACCACCACACATTAAATGCTTTTCCATTTGAATCTGGGAAAAATAGAAGGGTCCTCCATGAGTAAATGTATGATGAAAAACTAATTGCCAATTATACTGGCTACATGATTTTGCTGTTATTTAATGCATCTTTAATCACTGAGGAGGAAAAAGAAAAAGACACTTTATAATTTTAACTAATTGCACTTTATTTTACACCGAGGACATTTCATACAGATTATTCCAAATAAAGTGGCAAACCATGTTCTAAAATCACTTTCATTTTAGGCCAACAACAGTTTGTCATGGTAATTAATAAATACTTATGCATTTAAAATAAATGGATGTTTTTAAATTATTTAAGTCACACTTAAATTGCATGTATAGTCTAAGTTTTTAATTATTTTCAGCTTGCCAAATAAGTATTATTTTTACATAATGGTTTATGAGCTTTTATTATGCTGACACAATTCAAATGATTATTATTATTTCACAGAAAGCTTCATATCACTATATATTCAGCATTTTCTTTGGCGGCATGATAGTGATAAGCAAATTTGGTGATAAAATGTAATGAAGGGGCAATTTATCTTGAGAAAATAAATACAAGAAGCACTTAAGCTTCAAACACAAAAGATATCAACATCAGAACATTGAAATCATCACAGCAAGAGGGGTAGATTTTAGGTTGCAGCAAATCATTTCCTGGCTTTGAGAGGCAGGAAAATTCCATTACATTCCTTATTTAGTAATAAGATGAGTTATCATAGTTATAACATGGCCCAATTGTGGGAGGAATAACTGTTGGAACTTGACCAATTCTTACCATGTTGCTATGGCAAATATAAAAATGTTAATATAAAGAGGAAAAAAAGGAAGCTTCATGTGTTTTAAACATGATGCACTTTGACATTCTCAATAAATTCTAAGCCTACTGGACAAGCACTTGGACATCTAGGTGGTAAATATCACAGATTAAATGAGGGAGACTGGCCTCAGTTATTCTTAACATTGTCTTTCAGAATTGTCTATTCTGAAAAGCTGAGGGGGATGAGGGTGAGAGTGGGGATGGAGAGAGGGAGAAGCAGGCTAAATAGGACAGTTATGCATTCTTTGTACAAGCTACAATAGATAGAATTCCAGAAACCTTCTAAGTAAAAGCATTCTATTATCTAGGTTGCCACCTAGAGTTGAATGAAGAATGACAGCTGCATTGTTAGTGAGGCCCCATCATTTTCAAGTGCTAACCTGACAAAGGAAGGGACTTTGGTGACTACCCACAGAGTTCAAATGAGGTAATACTACAGAAAATATAGATGTGTAGAATTTTAATTTATTATCTTAAAGAAGATAAACTTAGGAGAGAGCTCCCTTTAAAATATAACATAGAATATCTAAAATCTTACAATTATTTCAAGGAAGAAATTTAAATAATAATAAAATTGCTTGTGATGTGCTTACATTCTTAATACAACCTGATGGTTAAACATCAGATTTGATGTTTAACATCCAGATTATAAACAAAACGAATAGAAAAAGGTTGTATAAAGAAATGCCATATAAATCAAAAAGATAAAAGACTTAAATCTTTAGCCTTCTACTTCAATGGTTGATGACACCACACAGACTTGGGCAATATCATCATATTCATATGTTCTCTTCAAGAATGTGTCTGTTAATCGTAAGCCAGAGACACTCTGATGGGAGGAAAAAAAAAAAAAAAAAGAAAGATAGCAGTTTTCATTAATTGGTTAAGCATATAGAAGGCTGAATTATTATGAATAAAACTTGATATAAATGGCACGCAAAAGTTTAGATTACGATTTGAAGGTGAATGTTATGCCTACAAAGTTGAACATTACTAAAAAGAAAAAAAGTCACATACCTGTAGTCCCTGTACAGAAGAAAGCAGTGTGAGGGCAAGATAAAGAGATGAACTGGGGTTCAGTTTTCCAAGCTGCCTTCCTGAAACTCCACACCAGTGGATAGAATTTGTATTGCACATTTCCAAAACCAGGTCCATGGTCCTTTCACTGCTAGAGAGATCAGAAAAAGCAGGAATAAATCTAGTTCTTTTCAGAAAAGCTCACAGTAGCATATTTCTTCAGTTTCAATTAGTGCTCCTGTTAATTTTGTTTAATAAAATTCCTTCCCAGAAACACAAAGGAAAACAAATCACAGAAGCAAATAGCAATTTATTGGATATGACTAAGTATTGTTGCCTGGTTTCATATGAAGTTTTACATTCTATGCTCACACACTAGTTTGTAAATGGAATGACTTTGTAAAAGGACAACTTTGAATTCTCTCCTCTACCCTTCATGTCTCTTTTCCTCCTTTATCCCCGAGATACAAGTTGCCATTATCTTCACTTTTTCTTGATTCCACGATTTAAAATGGCATTTAAAGCAATCTGTCTGTCTGGATGTTGGACTTTCTGGTTTTTAATTCCAGCACTGAACCCCTGGTGCTAGTTGTCTCTTGTTCAAAGTATTGTTCTTGCTCTGGAAGGCATTCAGAATTCTTGCCTAATCCTGCTGCTTTCTAGCTCTTCTGTTTCTATTAAATTGTCTTTGTAAGAAATAAAAAGGGTAATCTGGTTCTGTTCCAAAAGCCATTTTGATGTTTAATCCAATTCTTTGACTATGATTTGTAGTGATAGGGCTCACAGACGTGAAGATACATGAAAGGATCTGCCCAGAAATGAAGGATCATAGGATCATGTTCAGATTTGATCATTATTAATAATATTCCATCTAAAAATCCTACTGCTTGCAATATTGCATTAAAGTTTCAATCTAAATGGCTTTATTATGTGTTTTTTTAAAATAAATAATAGTTGTTTAAAACTCAATTTTCATGACCTAGTTGGGCATAATATCCTAATACATTAGATAAATTTATTACTGAATCACCTTCAGTTAAGATAGTAACTCTGAAAGAAAGTTAAACTATTGACTTTCATAGTTTCTCCATTGTCTGAGATATACTTTTTAAAGTGCTATAAAACCCCCAGATTGGGGATGAGAAGGTTTTGGGATGTTTGTTTCTGAATGTTAGGAATGTCATTCACTGATGAACAATTACCCAACTATCTTCACAGAATTAACAACAAATACTGTCACCCTGAAATACTTTAGCACTGAAGCTTTTCAAAATATTTTCACATCCATCCTCATTTTTTCCTTCCCCTTTGCCTTATGGGAAGGAAAAAAAAGGAGGAAACAAGCATTTATTAAACACATACTCCTTGCCAAGCACTGTATTTAGCTTTACAAATAACTTATTTCATCCTGTGAGGTAATTGCTATTACTGTCAATTCCATTTTATAGTTGAAGAAACCAAGGCACTCCAGTTTTTAACTTTCAGGATACAGAGGATGGATAATGATATGTAAAATGTAAGGTAATGCAAATGAGTTTGAAGTGCAGCATCTCATTGCTTTACTATTGTATTTTTTAGGTATGTTGGCTCTTTACTTGAGAGAATATCATGTTCTCAGTTGCCCAAGTTAATAAAATTCAACATTATTCAATAAAACAGAGGATATCTGCCAAAACTATACTTAAGGGGACAGAGACATTTTCCAAATAAAAAACATATTCTGAGGAGCAAAAAGCCGTAACATGGACATTACCTGCAGTTTGTTATTTTACAAGTAATATGAAAAGGTTCTTCAAGATTTACGGTATCTGGGATTGCTTCCAAAGACAACCTAACATCACCATAACCTGGGGCCTGCGGGAAAAGGAAAAAAATATTCAGAATTTTATTTAATAAAGAATATTGTTAGTTCATCACAATCAAAGTACCAAGGAAAAAAAGGATATGGCCAAGGTTATACAGTATTTATATCTCTCAGAATGACATTCTGTTAGATAGAAGTTCTAAATGTTTATTTAATTCATTCCTCTTCTATGATTCCTCATCTCTATGCTTTGTGACATTGCTACCTTAATAATGAGAAAAAGGGCCCGGAAGTTACTTGTTTTTGCTGTAATTGTCCTTTGGCCAAACAAGAAGAACTTGGCAAATGGGTTTGATGTGGGCTCAAAGTGAAGATGATACTGAGTTTTAGGAAGGCTCCCAGAAGTATTATGGTTTCCATGGGCTCAATAAACATACCAGGAAGAAGAAACCACTATATCTGTCACTTTCAAACAAGTGAGAGGGGAAACCATGGTTTTTCACAGATATTTTAGTAGTGACTATGGAAGCATCAAGATTAAAGTAGTGACGTGAAATATTGTGGAATAAAAGAAGATGAAGCGACAGCTAATGCCAATCAACTCAATTTTTAAATTATATCATTCATTTTTACATTTTTATTGGTTTATTTTGTCTTTATATTACTTTTATCTTCAAATATCTCTTTACCCCTTCCTCTATAGTCCAATCATGCCTTGTAATCCAGGTTTTTTTTGGAAAAAAAAAAAAAAAAAAAAAGAAAAGAAAAAAAGCAATTTTATCAACAAAATGTGACTATATGTGCAATATTTCGTACCCATATTCTCCCAATTCTCTGAAGAAGGGAGGCATAAAATCAATTTTCTAGTTGTCTGACTGGCTCAGCAAATTATTTCTTCTTGGGGGGGAAAAAGGAGCTGATTTAATAATGTGTATCTTTCCTTCTGAAATGACTATTCCAGTACGGAGAGTGACTATTTTACTCTGGCAGTTTAAAACAAGGAAATTTTTCTATCAGGCAGTCTTTTAATAGTCTGAAGGGAACAGAGACCTGGATGGTGGTCCTTATCTTTGAAGCAGGAGCCACAGAAAATAGAAAAACAATCATTTCCACATTTTTTTAAATATAAGAACTCAAGCCTGCTTTAACTTATTTGCTTTGTAAATAATGAATTAATTTCTAAAAGAGCTGTAAGATAGTCTTTTGCATGTATCCTCTATAGTGATACTGTTCTCTTATTTAATGATAAATATAAATAGGACAATTTATTTAACAAAAGGAAAGTTTGACATTTAAAAAGAAGTTCTCACCATTCTTTGCAGTTGGCTGGTCTGCAGTCTTCCTCTCTCACCCAAGTTTGTTTTCCACACTATATCTAATTTTTCCGATTACTGTTACTCCTTTAATGATTCCAGCTTTTTCTGCAAATTCAGGCTTGGGCTTCAGACAGTATAAATACTGCCGGGTATCCATTGGTTGCAAATATGTCCGTGAGCCAAAAGTGGACACACTGAAAGAGGAACACAATGGACAAGAATCTTTAGTATCTTTTAAAAAATGAATGCCTTCCACCTCAAGCCAGATTGAAGCTACAGCTTCAAATTACATGATACATGGATTATTTAACAGGCACAATACAGAATCACTGACTTAAAATACCTGAAGGGTTATCTACTTTCTTTGGTAAATACTTCGGGTATAGGAGACAGCAAGACTGTCAGGCTATCTTCAACTTCCTGATGAATATTCATCAATAAGGTCTAGCTTTTACAAAGTTTTAGAAAGAAGAACTAGGAGCAATAGGTGGCAATTAACATTTTAGTCCAATTTCATTTCAATATAAATTTTTTTTTTTAAAACAATTAAGTGGGCTGCCTTGTAAGAAATTACACACTTCTATAACTTGAGGTATTCAAGCAGAAGCTTGATAAACAATTTTTTAGCAATATTATAGAGGGGATTTTATATGACTTATATAAGACTGGATTAAGTAACCATCCAGTCTAATGATAAAAGGTCCAATCTGATGATAAAAGAATAATTGTGATAAATTTAATGTTGATAAATTTTGTTTTTATATCATTTTCATTTCTGAATAACTCTTCCCCATTCTCTTAAAAAGTATACCATTCCTTTTAAGAAAAAAAATGAAATGCAGCATACGCAGTAATATAAGCAATGTTGCTCTCCCATGGTAATAACCAGAGTCATTTTATTTGCATATTATTTGGCTTATTTTAAATTTTTCATTTGGTATTACTGTAGCTACTGTACATATACTTTCCCCTCTGATTTTGCTTACTCTACTTTTTAAGTTTCCACTGCTTTTCTTTTTTCCTTGCTTTATATTGTTTCTTATGCACAGTAACATTAATGTACAATTTCATGTTCAACCATTTCCCAACTTGATAGGCATTCATCTTAGTTTTAAATCATTAGCTACCACAAAATTTTCTGCTACTGATATTCTCATTCATACTTGGACTAATATGCCCTGTAACGGTATCTCTAGTTTAAAACACAATGGACATTTTATTTGCTTTCTTAGTATAATTTTAACTACTTTTTGGAACAGCAGGACCAATTTAAAGCCCACTAGAAATTATTTTCTTAGTTCCTAATCTAATACCTTATAAATATACGCAACGTTCCATAGGGAACACTGTTGTGGAAGATCTGGGTTCTTGTTCTGGCTGTGCTAATTAATTAGTAGGCCTGTGGAGTGAGTAGTAAGTAGGCTGTTCAACCTCACTGAGCTCCAGTTTCCTGTAAAATCATAATAATTGCTGACATTTTTGCTTCATGGATTGTTCAGAAGATCAAATGAGAAAATGCATATAAAAATATTTAGAAAGGTAATAAAGGTACGAGACGTAACAAACCACTGTTTATTAATCTTATCCAGTACTCTCTCCCTCTTATCTTAAATATATCTTGTTTTGTACCACAAACTCATTCCAATTAAATTTCCTTACTCATCTCTGACATATCAACCACATTCTCATTGTTTGTGGCATGTGGTACAGGTCTAACAATAATTACTCAGAAAAAATTCAGCCTCTATTTTTATAGGTCTGTGAATTATGAAACGCTATGGAAAACCACCCATTGAGAACATTTTCCCTTTCTTTATTAGTCATATACAGGGTATTCAAGCAGGCAGTTTTTGGGAAGGATGAGAACAAATATTGTATTACTTCTCCACCCTTAGCCCCAGTTGGACAAAATATTTTTTTTCCTCCTGTATCAGGTTAGAATTGAGAGGGGGAAATTTGAGTCAGTGGACCAAGTGAAAGGAATGGATCATTCTCATGATAGGGCCACAGTGATGGTTCTCATCCTTCAGGAAAGTTGCAGATTTTGTTCTTTCCTCTATTACCTTTTAATAGATTCTCCTTTCTTCATTCTTTCTTTCTTTCTCTATGTAGGGCTTTCAAAGGGGAGAGATTAGCTTTTCACAAATGTTATCTACTCTGCCTGAACCTGCACTTGTGCATCCTTTTCAATCTCAAGAAAATCCATTTGATACTCATGTCCTCATGATCTAACCTTTTAAATATTTCTCCTATCTGCTTTAAATATGTTTTCATCTTACTACAAATAAACTCTTCTCTCCAAAAAATCCTGGACATAAACACTGCCCATTCCAGCTTCTGTCTTTGCTCATTTCCTTTACCCTAAATACCATAATCTTTATCAAATATTCAAAATCTGGTGCATAACTTGTGTGTGTGCTTGTGGGGTGAGTAAGCAGCAGAAAACTTCCAACGACTCTTAAGGTCCTTTTTCTGGCTCTAGAACTGTGATCCTATGGCCTCTCAAGGCCTCTGTTTTCACATCTATAAAATGAGGGGATTGGATGACAAGATTTCTAAGGTCATTAATGGCTCTAATACTTATGATCCTAATGATCTGCCTCTCAGTAAGTTCTAGTCAATCCAAATATGTTTCATTATCTTTAAAACAGGATTAATAACTACCCTATTAATCATATACATTTACAATATTAATGATTAAGTACTGATAAAAATTATATATTTAATGGACTACAAAAATTAATAAAATATATTTATGTATTATACAAGTATACAAAATGTATTAATTACATATTTATGGATCTACTAAACATACATATTTAAGTACTTTGAAAAATAAAAAATGCTGCATTATTGTCCCATAATTTTGTACTTTAGGTATAAGAATCATATAATAATGGCTCTAAAATTAAAGTTAAAAAAAGATGAAAATAATGAATTTAGTAAATGTTAGCATAGACAGATACACTTCAAAGCTAAGACTATCTGAAACTTTATTTGTACTCACCCTTCACCAACTTGTTTCACAGTATTTAGTTCTACTACATTGTACATCATAGATGGCTCCAATGAAACCTTCTCCATAAACATAGGTGAGGTTGTAATATTTTGAATTTGAGCTTCAAGAAAAACTTCATCTGTCTAAAGAAATGAGAAAATGGCCACCAAAACACAAAGGTATTTTATAAATTTGCAGTATCTTAATTATTTGAAAAAATTAACCACAAATGTGATTAGTTCATGCCTGCAAATCAAAGTTACTGTAATTAATGCGAGAAAAGAAATCTTTATCCCAATATAATTATCAGGAGCAAAAGTGTTAGTCAACTGATATCTGGTCAAACAATGGATAGGGGAATAGCTGTAATATATTTTACACTTGAAATTCTAAAATTAATCAGAATTTCATTAGAACAGCCTAATTTCTCAATAAGCTAAGAATTCAGGGTTTCTAAGTTAATCAGAGTTATACTTTTGATATGTATGAACATTCCTTTAGAATCTTAATTTTTCTAAAGTGATAAGATAGTGAAAAATAATAGAATCTCTATTAATAGTATATCACACTAATCTCATTTTCAAGTGTCATGTTGACATCAGAGAGTGATCACTTACTCTATATATATTACTATGACTGTGCAATATATTTAAGCTCCTTCACCATAGAGACTATCAGCTTATTTGATTTAACCAGGTACTTTCTTACATTCTATGAGTGCTCAATCTATTAATTTCTAAGATTATTTTCTAATAATATATGTGGGTAGTTAACATTATGAAATGTGAAAAGAGCCAGATAGGGGGAGTATATATTTTTGTGGGGGTGGGGTGGAGAATTTTTGAACTTTAAAAACCAGGAACAGGTAATTTAACCTTGCTGACAGGTTTGAAGATTTGGCATGAAGCAAAATTTAAAAATCATGATATAGGTGAACTTGGCACTTTGTGGGCATATGTAACATAAAAGGCAATACAAACTGAAATCAACCTGGAAAAATATAACTACAGAGCTACAAGCTAATTATTAAAATTTATAAATATTTACTAAGAACAAAAGTTCTGTAGTACATTGCTATTTTTTTTTTTCTAAAAAAGAATAGCAATGTGCTATGGTAATTATAAATGACATTATTTCATGGTTTCATTCTGTTAGCACTTCCCCAAAAGGTAGGTAAATATTATATCCCATCAATCCATTGCTTTAAAAATCACCATGGACCCAAACTTCAAGTTATTTTCAAAGGCATAAATTGTCAGCATAAATTTAGGAAGAGCTAAGTGGGACAAGAAAAGAAATATAAGCAGCATAATGGAAAACCAAATTAGTTCGAAAAAGAAACATAAAACAATTTACAATGAAAAAAACAAAAAACAAACAAAAAAAAAACTAAAGTGATATTTAATGCTAAGCCAATTGGTATTTGCATTAAGTACAGAAAGACACAAAAGATATATGAACTGCAGCAAACATGACACAAATGCTGCAAATTTTAAATAGCTAACTAGAAAATATATTCTTGATTCTAATATTGTTAAAAAGATCCAATTTCATCTACTCCAATTTAAAACTTAAATAATTATGTATTTGCATTCAAACAGTTAATTACTCTCCATCTTGTTCACAGTTCAGGTGGACGGTTTAAATGAAGGTAATTAAAATCCCCTGATTGAAAAAATTAATAAATAATATGCCTAAAAAAAAAAAAGGCTAAATGAGAAACAAATGGTTCAAGTTACAATTGGTTTAATATGGTAATTTAAAATCTGAGTTGATGTGTTAGATAACATAGAAGAGGACCATTATAATTTGGGAAAGAACATTTTCCCAGCTAAATGAATAAGATCATAAAGCAATATTCACAACCAACTTTGTTTTTCCACTATGCTTTATAAACATGTTAAAAGGCAGAGACTCAATTAGTAGACAGGAAGAAAAGCATACAAATTTGTAATAAATTAAATAAAATTACCACAGAACTGAGGTCACTCTAATGGAAAAATAAAAAAAGAAACATTAGAAAAATTAGAGTTAAATGTTAAAGAAAAAGGACAACTAACTTTCAAATAAAATGCACTACTGCATTTTTGAGTACCTAAACAAGACAGCATTAGTAAACAAGAGTGTAAAAAGAAAGACACACAAAGAAACATGACAATCATCCTTCTGAAAAGGTACAGGCTTAGTAAAGTTAAATGGTAAATTACTTCTATGAGTAGAATCAGATCCTATTACTTTATACTTTAGTAACTTTTACTGACTTGAATAGGGGACTGGGATGTTGCACAAGTATTAAAGGAATAGAATTTTGTTGAAATGTTTCCCCCCTCAGATTTAATGAGACTATTTTACTGACACAGTAATCTAATGGGAAGGGGGGGGGGGAAACTAATAGAAAAACTTGAACTTAGATTGTATACTTTGGGAAGAATTCAGAGGCCTTCAGATTTGTTATCTTCTGGAATTATAGGCTTTTCAGCACAGGAGAGATCTTACTTAGGAATTTATCTGGCTACATTCCATCTCAGACAGGTGACAAGTCTAACTGATTTTTAAAGCCCTTCCTTGATTTCAAAACCTCTCATAATTCAATGATTTTTTTCCTTCCATATCTATATTTCATCAAGATATCACAGCTTAACCTCATTTGTTCTTTCTCTGCCCTCAGCTGAGACAGAGATAGCTATTTTGTGCATGATTCTTTCATAATTTTAAAGACTATTACTAGACTATTCCTGAGGCTTCTTTTTATGCTATTTATTCACACAGGCTAACATATAATTATAGGAAGGGAAAAAAAAAAACCCTGTAGACAATGCTTTAGGCAAATAAATGGATAATGAGGTACCTTTGGGCCACGATTTCAGCGTAGGAGAAGTAATTCATTGAACAGGGGGGTATGGGAAACATGGGAGAAAAATCACACATTGGCATAGCAGTAACATGATAGTTCTCAACACCAAAACTAACATCATTTCATGTCTATATTCATGCCTGGTCAATGTTGGCTATGGTGTGGATATTATTGACTGGCCATTGAATACCTAAAAGTCAAAATCAATCGTCAAGAAAAAGATTAACAAGCCCATGAATTGTTTGCCCTCTGATTTAAATAGTGCTTTCAAAAGAAATATGTATATTCAAGAATTTAAGGCACCATAGCATAATGATTAGTGACCTGGCCACAGTAAGGAAGACTAAGTAAGGCACAAGGTGTACCTCTGACACACAAGACTACCCTGATCAAGTTAGCAAACATTTCAGTGTCCCAGGCAATTCTCTTAGTTACAGGGAAGCTATCAATCTGAATTGTTATAGTTTTCCCATTGGCAAGGCCCTACTCTAATGAAACCACAAGTCTGGTTTAAAAAAAAAAAGTTTTTATTTAAAAAATTTCAAAATTAAAACTTGTCAAGAAACTAGATTTAAAATTATGTGTAGAATCAATTTCTAAACATACTTTGTTCACAGAATTAAAAGGTTAGAGCAGAAACTTTATTTTAGAGATAATCTAATCCAATTTCCTCAATTCAAAGATGAGGAAAAGTAATCTCAGATAGTTACAGGATGTATCCAAGATCCTGGAAAGAAATTAAACAAGAATTGTACTCTACTACAAGAGTAGCCTGTTTCCAAACTCTTAAGAAGAATTTCAGTGATCACTTTTAAACTAAACCTAGTACCAAATATGCTATCATTGCAAAACATTTTCATAGTCAAATAATTACATTCCCAAAAAAATGCAAATAAACACACCCTATAAATCTCCTTACTCATCTATAAAGTAAGGGAACCAATGGAGGTACCTTTCAGTTCTGAACTGATGATTGTTGTTTCTTGCACTTCTATAACAAATTTACTCTTTTAAGACATTTTCCACTTCATTCTAACTATATATGAATCCTCTACCAGGAAGGAGAGAAAGAGGAAGGGGAAGACAGAGGAGGGAAGAAAGGCAAGGGAGATAAAGATGGGGGGTATAGGGCAAAAAAGAGAAAGGGAAAAGAGAGAGAGAGAGAGAGAGAGAGAGAGAGAGACAGAGAGACAGAGAGACAGAGACAGAGAGACAGACAGACAGACAAGAGACATAGAGACAGAGACACAGAGACAGACACACAGAAATAGAGAAATAAAAGAGTATTTTAATTTAATCAGGCTGAATAGTTACAGGATATGATTATTTCATAGTATGTGATTAATAATAAGAATGCTGGGGCCAACATTCAGCAAGAAAAAAGAATTAACTAAATAAATAACATCAGTTGTATTCAAAACTTTACCCCCTACTCCTGAACTATATATTCCAGTTAAACTGATATATTCACTGTTCCCTGAAGATATGAGATCAATTCTCACCTTCTTGTTCTTCCTCATATCATTCTCCTTGTCTGAAATAACCGCCTTCTTCTTCTCTATGTCCTATACTTTTTATAAGGCCCAGACAAAATCTTGGGCCTTATTATGTATCACCCTTTTGGCACTTAATATCTTTATTTTTAAATAAATAACTAGATTTGAAAATCCTCCCTATGGAGTCCAAGTTTTCCAGAATAGTCCTAGATTTTATGAAAAGAAAGTATATTTTTAATGAGGCTTTATAAAGCAAATATTTTGTCAAATTATTTGTTCCGATTTTCATTTCATAAAATATAGTCACCACATTATATCCCTAATGCCAAGTGGATCAGTAAATATTTGTTGATGATATAAAAAATTTAGTTTGAAAAGTCATTACAAAAATTTTTTTTTGGTTACATTTTGAACTAATAGATGGGTATTTTAAAATTCAAAATGTAGGGGTTCTTCAAAGTAGTTACAACAATATTATATTCATCATGTGAAGATTTCTTTCACTGTTAGTTGGAACTTCCTGAGATCTAGAGATCAAAATGGAATAGTAGCACAAATAATAAAATTGAGAATGAATTTAATGGGGTCCAGTGATTGAATACAGGCACACCTCTGTAGACTATACTGGCCTCACTTTTGATCAATTTTAGTTTTCCAGAAGTCATCCAAACAGCAGTTCTCTTTTCCACTTGACCAGTCTTACTTTTTCCAGAGAACCTTTTAAACAACTATCAAGAATAATAGATTTAACTTACACCTAACAAAGCCTTTTAACTTCCCAGTTCAAACTCTCCTATTTTAGTGCTCTGTGGTTAGTTTACGGGAAGTTCCTAGGAAAACTCTCTATAGTAGGGTTATGCTCAGTTTTTTTTTTTAGTATTCAGAACAATGAAGTGTTTGCCAGGTTCTTATTAATAACAGTTAGTAGGTATTAATCCTGTTTTAAATAACAATGACTAAGAAGAATTATAGGAAAGGCATTTCATTAAGAGGAAATAAAACAATATTCACAATGAAAATTGCACAAATTCTATTGCAGATAGCCCATCAACATTTCTTTAAACGAGGGGAATAATTGATTAGATGAGGCTTAATATCTAATTATTTTACCTACTGATTAAAACTGTTAACTCATTTTTCACAAGCATGGTTAGATTAGCAAATAAAGGAAAAGGAAACCTATGATTTAAAAAACAAACATGATTTTGATATTTAATTGAAAAACTCATTAAATATCAAAAATCTTGAGTAAGAAATCCAATACTTACCTCTGCATTATAAAACTTGGTTTTCACATCTAAAGGTTTAAGAACCTGATTGAAAAAGCACATAAATTAGATGGGAATTTGTCTTTTTTAATACTTCAAAAAAATTTTATGGTATAAAATTTAATTATGTATGCCTAATTATAAACAAGTTTTAAAACTCTTTAAAATTCTTAATAAAAAAGGCTCTTAGGAGGCTTGAAAACAAAAATCCCGAGTACATACTTTAAAATTTGGTCATCATTTCACCTCTCTATAGGGAAAGATGTATATATTTGTCCAGGACATGCTTTAGCAAAATAATGGCAAATATTTTTCCTATTGTGTTAATTTTCCTTTTATGGCCAGGCCTCCAAAAACATTAGTGGAACTGAAAAATATCAGTACTTTAAAATGGTTTTCTAGAAATTAAAACAGAAAAGTTAAACATATTCTTTATGCTACATTTTGTAGTATCCACATTTGTCACATATATTCAATCAAGGACTCCTAACTTTGGGTGAAAATTTCAAAAATTTCCCCATAAAATTATTGCTCATGCTACTGTTTTTTGTTTAGCTTAATTTAATCCTATTTTCTTTTCAGTTTTGAATAGGCCTGGAAGCTACTCACTTAGTTTTGAACATGTCTACATTTCATAGCAGAGTGATAGGATTTATACAATATGAAATAAGTAAGCAACAGCATCTTATGGCTAAATAGTTTATCTTACTTAAATGCAATACCTGAAATTTGAAGAATTTCCTAAAGTACATCTTTTCTCCACTCTGAGTAGTATAGCTGACTGCACACACCAAGCTGAAATAGACAGACTTGCTTTAATCATTCTGAATCACTTCCAACTGTGTGATTTTCAATATCACTTCTAAAATGTAGAGAATATATGCAACACTGCTATCCTAATCATGGTTTGTGAAATCTACTGTAAAATCTCCAACATTCTTTGTTTATAGAAGCCAACATCAAAGAATGATGGTAACTTAGATCCAGTCAAAATTTTCATTTTATAGGAGGAAAAAGGCTTATTCAAGTGAATAATTTGCCTAAGATAATACAGTAAAGATCTCAAAGTTCAACAACCAGGATTTTATTTCATACAATAATTTTTTGTTTAGTGAGATGCTATTTTCTATATATCAACAACTACTTTATAAAGTATAACAATAGTGTGTCATTTGAAAAGTTAGGTACAAAAAGACTGAAAATGGCCATAACTTCCTTGCTTTAGATAAGAATTAAAACATTAAAAAGAATTCTGACAATGTTTAATCATGTTTTTAACCAAACCTAAAGGGCTCAAATTTTTAAAAAGAAAACTAACATTAATAATTAGTTAGATTTTTGCCTCAGAGCAAAAATAAATGTTTATCTATACACACAGGCACAAAAGAGCAAAGGTTATAAGGCAAAGTGGCCTTCGGAGCTTGCCTCTGTTTGGTTTTACACTGCTATTTTTTACTGGTTAGATGTTTTGTTTTTGGATCAGGCTAATATATGTCTATTTCAAGGTAACAGCCATGCATAGAGATAATTAGCATTTTACAAAGCTTTCAAAAGATTTGTATTAAGTGTTTTCTTACATCTCTGCTTCAAACTAGTATTACCTCTATGAAGAATTGAATTAATAGGGCAAAGTTAATAGGGCATATAGTGATTAGCATCTAAAAAATGTGGGAAGGTTTTTGCTTTTCTATTAGTGCTACTTAAGAGGAACCAGTAGGGTGCTCAGAGTCTTTAGGGAAGGTTGTTTTGGCTATAGCTCATGAAGTTCCTACTATATAATTTCTTAGTGTTCCTCAGGAATGATTTAAATGTTAATGATTAAAAATTTTAAAATGTTGCTTATAAGTTCAGACCATAGGTTTTGTGAGGACTAGAATTGTCTGATTCTTATTTGCATCCCTCACAATATCACACTTGTTCAAAATAGGTATTTTTCTGACTTCCTACCTTGCTACAATTCAGATTTTCTCCTGAGGTAGTTTTTAGATAGATTTCTAAGTAATTACAAAAATGCAGTTAGAGGTATTAACTCTTATCACATAAAAAGAAAACACTATTTTAGACATATAAGGTAAAAACATTACAAAAAAATTTTAATGCTATATATATGTATAGAGATATAGATAGATTTAGATTGTGTTTAAATGTTCCTTACATATGTGTTCCAATTTCTTTCACTTCATGGTGGATGACATCATCAATACAACAATCAGATTTAAGTTCTGCAACTGTAGCATTGGAAGCGGAAAGATTTAACCGTTGAGAACTTGTCTGAAGATCGGCCTTGAAAGAGGAAGAAAAACCTTAGAAGATAGTGTGCAACTTTAAGAGAATTTCAACTTCTAAAAATGATTTAGAATAAACATTCTAAAAAGGACTGTACTTTTAAATAATATAAAGTGAAAGTCAGATTAGCCAGAACTAGATTTCTTTATTGCGGATTAGAGTTCTCTATTATTTTAAAACAAAAATCCTTTATATGTACACACACCAACACTGATTAATACACTCAATATTAAAATGTAATGGACAAATATTAATCTCTTGGCATTATGATGTGGAACAGAGTCAAATAGCAGAAATGACAATCCCTGACCTTCAAGAGTTCACCACTTAGTTTGAGAGGCTAAGGCTTGAACACATAAAAAACTCAACAAAAGATGGATTAAATTATTTTCTATAAATATTTTCCAATTTTTTTGGTTGTACAGAAATTTTTTAATATAGTCACACACATCTATCTGCCCTTACTAATTTTCTTCAAGTATTAAATGCAAAGAAGTTTATTTGCTCTGCAGAGCAAAATAGATTTGAGAAGAATCCAAGAGAAGTTTCAAATAAGTAATTACCAAATGAATCAGAAACAAAAGTGCCAGACTGCTTCAGAAAAGAAAAGGAAAATTCTGGCAAAGGTGGTAATGGAAAGCTTTTGAGTTTTTTTTTGAAGACTAAGTAGGATGTAGATGGGTGGAAGAGGGTGGGAAGAACAAGAAGTAAAATTAAAGGAAAAAAACAAGCCACCTGGGTTGAAGTAGAGGTATTATGGAGAGAAATAGGAAAAAAAAAAAGAAAAAAAGGAAATGATTATCAGACTATAAAGGTAGTCTAACTATACTTTAAACAAATCTGTATTGAAGGAAATCCTGATTTTATGTTCCTGACTTATTTATACTTGATTATTATTGTGTCTTTCGGACATAATGAGAATTTTCAAAAATAGTAATAGCTGATGTTTACAAAACATTCTCAGGTTTGTATAATGCTATACATATACATCTTATTTAATTTAAAATAAAAAATAGTGCTAGTTTTTAAAAATGAATTAAATGTTTTAGGAACCTAGCACTAAACATCAAAACTAAGAAAGTTACCAGCTACTTGTTAACAGTCAAACTAATCTATTTCACCACAAAGTTTCAACATCTTTTAAATTTCTCCTTTGTATTTCCATCAGTCCATTCACTCTCAATTGGTTTTATTCAAATGGTCTTAGTGTGCATTCTTTTCTTCTGGGACTTTTTTTTTTTTTTTTTTTTTTTTTTTTTGCTTTGTAGTTCTCATTACTCAGTCTTAATTGCATTAAAATATTTTACTACATTAATGTGGTGGCATTTACTTATTCCCCTATTATTGTTGGGATATTTAGGTTGTGAATGGTAAATTGCTTTTCTCATATAATACTGCTATGAAAATTTCTGAACAGACGGCTCTTTCGTTTTTGTTAACATTTTCAGTTACACTCTTAAACAATTTAATTACATGGTCAAATAATTTTTTTAGAGGGCAAAGGATTAATTTTGTGAGCTATTACTAGACTGCCTTATCAACTACGAAATGTAAGTTATCATTGTGACTTTTTAACATCTGTGTATATTTTAATTGTTCAATTTTTACCATCATATTTGCTATGTACACTTTTTCCAATCTTTTTTGCTGTACAGAAATTTTTTAAGGTAATCAAACATATCTTTCTCCTACTTTCTTCAAGTATTAAATTCAAAAAAGTTCACTTGCACCCCATAAATAAATACTTTATTCTATTTTTCCCCATATTCTTCATGGTTTTTAAAGGTTTAAGTCTTTTATCCAACTGGATGAAAGATGTGGATTCAAATCCAACCAACTTCTTAAGTAAATAATGAATCCTTCTCCCAGTTGTTATTTTCTAAGGGTTCATGAAAATCTCCTCTTTTGTATGTATTTGATTAGATATCTGGTATTTTCATTCTACTCCATTGATTTATTACTCTATTTTTTCTGTACGATGAGGTAGTAGACAATACTTTGAAATAATGTCTTAAGTCTGTAAATTTATTATTATTTCACTTCTGAGTTAGCACAATTATTTTCTTGCTGGCCCTTCCACCCTGACAAAATGATTTTTCTTTTCTGTTTAATTATAGTAAATTTATTTATTTTTAATACACATTGCCTTATGAATCATGTTGGGAGAGAAAAATTAGAACAAAAAGGAAAAACTATAGGAGAGATTAAAACAAACAAACAAACAAAAAACACCAGAAATGTATTGTTTTACATTCAGTCTCCTTAGATATTTTTCTGGATGGAGGTGGCATTTTCTGTGCAAAGTCTATTGGAAGAAGAACCAAGCCTTTCATAGTTAATCATTGCATACAAAATGATCTTTCTTTCTTTCCTTCCTTCCTTCCTTTCTTTTTTTGCTGAGGCAATTGAGATTAAGTGACTTGCCCAGGGTCACACAGTTAGGAAGTGTTAAGTGATTGAGGCCAGATTTGAACTCGTCCTCTTGACTAGTGCTCTGTCTACTGCACTACCTAACTGCCCCAAATGATTTTTATTAAAACATTTTGTATATATTACCCTTTTTGCCAGAACTTTTTGGTTCTCCAATGCCTATAAAATGAAATTCTGATACATCCTGTGTCTTAAGATGTCTTCATACCTGTTGCAACTCAAGAAAACAAATGACCTCTGCCTTGTATCTTTTTTTCTTTTTTTACATGTATTATTTATTCATTTTAAGATAATTAAAATATAATAAATACTATTACATCATGAATTAAGTCTTTCTTTGAGGACTCTGAAGCCACTTCATGATTTTGCAAGGCCTTAAAAAGCATCATAATGAATATTATTTTTCATTGTAATATGAATTGGGAAAATTTTATTTAATAATATCCAGGTTGAAAACAATCCTCTCTCTGTCTTTCTTTTTTCCCAGTTACTCTATCGTTACTCTTTAACCGACCTAACCACCCATCCACCTTGGTCCTCTCCCTTTGTGAATTAAAGAAAGAACATGCAAAGATCTTACCCTAGAATTTTAAAGGTTCCTCTCTTTGTGCCCTCAGGTCTCATACCAACAAGCATGTCCAAAAGATTTCCTTCTTGATTTTTCAAGATAATGACTTATTTATTTACTAAAAGGAATTCTTCATTTATGATCTTTTTCCTTTCTTCTCTGTTCCAAACACACAAACTGGGTCTCTGTGACTTTGTAATTTCAATTAACATGTGACCTTGTGGGAAAGAGGCTGGAACTTAAAAAATTTCAAACCCAGCCACACCTGAGCTGTTCTTTCCTAACTCTCCAATATACTACACTGTTTAGGTGACAGCCTTCTTACATCCCTCTTCCTGAACTGTTGCCACAAATCCTTTTGAACCTTATATTACTAAAGGCCACTGAAGCATAATTACAAGTACTGCCTAGTCATATTACGGTGCAGAACATGCTCTTTAGAACCCTACATAGTGCCAAGTATTTAAACTAGTTTTTCCTAATAACTGAAATAACTACAAGTTATTTCAGAATCCTGGGTGCCTTAACTGGGTATGAATAGATCATTACAAAAACTATACCCTAACCCTTACTCCTACCCCTTTCGCCTAGATACTCAACAGTAAGTCTTTACCATTGGATTGTTTCATTCGATGTATTTATATCCTTGGTGTCTGCCAACTTAATTGGTTAAAATTTAATTTAGTTAAATGCTCTTGGGTTGGGGCAGCAGATCCTACCCTATAGAAAAGATATCATATCTGGTGTAAGATACCCACAAATAGTAGAATGAACATTAGACTGGATATGTCAGCAGAGTTAGGTTGAAATCCAGCTCTGCTACCTGTGTGACCTTAGATGAGATATAATGAAGATTCTTTTCAGATCTCTGTTTCTTCATCTGTAAAATGAAGGAACTGGGACTATTTAATTTTTACAGTTGCTTCTGCTTCTAACTTTTGATTATCATTATCTTCCTTCTGTATATGTAGGTATACCTTGGTTGGTGTTTTTATTCTAATAAAGATTCAGGAATGGGTTGTGGTGGGCTGGAGGTCTGGAAGGAACGATGGTTTAGAGATAATTAACTGGAGTTAGTCCCTAAATTCCTGTCTGAAATACAACTTTCTGAGGCCCAACCCTCAGTCAACAGAACAGAAAAGAGAACCAAGGAGGAGTGGGAGAACTCATGCTATCAAAGGGATTACTGCAATTTTTCTCCTACTTTTCTGGAGTCTTTTTTCTCTCTCATATTTTTACCTAAGTCCAATCCTTCCAAGTCCAGATTAAGTCCTACTTCCAAATACCTAAATTCCCAGAACTATAAAGAAACCTTGCTGCTTGCCCTAAGTTACTTAGCTTGTTACAGGCAGTGTTGAGGCTCAAAACCAGATCACCCATTCCCAATTTAACAAATCGTCTACTGCGACACAGTGTCCTCTGGAAGCTTCCATTATGAATCAATACCTAACTTTTTTTTTTTTTTTTAAGTCTGGCATACTGAATTTCTAAAGCATACCAATAATAAAGGAAACAGGTAATTGATGAAAAGGCAGGAAAATATACTCAGAAACATTCAGAATCAAAATGTTACTTACCTTTACCAATATGTCCTTTACAATCTGGTTGCTATCATTATGAACGCTGATATAACTGGAAAAGGTTTCCCCCAAAAATATGTTTCTGTACGAAAGAAAACCATCATTTAGAAAGTAATCTGCTTCAGCCAAAGTATAAGTACGTCACCCTGAGGAGTACTGGACAGAATCCATCACATCTCATACCCTAAGGGATGGTGGCCACAAACACTGCTCCTAAATTCATTTATATCCTAGTGCCATGTAAAATATTGAGATAACCTATGAAATGTTATAGAATCCCTACCAAAAGTTATAAAGATCCCTGCCAACTGTCCTATGATACATCTGAAAGGGATGGAAAATAAAGTTTTCTTTCTTTCTTTCTTTTTTTTTTTTGGAGATGATTTTAAGTCTCTACTAAGTTACTGAAGCTTTAAGGAATCATTTGCATTTTATTTAATCTTTGGGTAAAATTTTGTTCAGTAAAAATAAAATTGGTTTTATCATTTTTTCCCTTGAATATAAATCTAAGTTTTCCACTAATAAATCTATTCTGATAACTTCTTTATACTTTCAACCTAAGACAATAAGCATATCTAAAGCTCTTAACATGTGCCAGGTCCTATGCTAAGTGTTGGAGACAAAAACAAACCAACAAACAAAAAACCAGTGAAGAGGGAGAGTATTCCAAGTGCAACAATCAGTCAATGCAAATGCCCAGTGGAAGGAGATTGTGTTTCTAATGAGGAACATGAAGCAGGACAGTGTGTTTGTGCATGGAGGTAAAGTCCAAGTGCCTGTTCATGAACTCTGAAATTTTTCTCTCTGCCTTTGCAGCCCTAAACCCTGTTCTCTGTGCTTACCATGACCTTCGTGTCTTCACTTCTTTCCCATGCCATATCCCCTACATTAGGTAATTTTCTTCCCTTCCCCACCTTGGCCTCTGAGTGAAGCAGTTCAACTCTATATTGTCCTCTTCTCTCAAATTCCTTGCTCCCTCATCTTATCAAAGAGCTTGTTCTGCCAGGCTTTTGTCTGGGAATATTTTAGGCATTTCTGCCTTAATTCCTAATCAAGGGCCACTAAACAAAGCTGGAGAAAATCATGACACTATGCTGACTGAATCAACGACAAATTTAAGTTACGTGAATCTCAACTGGACCCTCACTGCTGCAAGATAATCCTTCTACATCTCACTAATCCAAACCTTTTCATCCTTTCTCAAAGCTCCATGTCTCCCCTTTCCCTTACCCTCTCCAGGAGGAAACCCCATCTCATATTTCACTCACAAAGAGCTCTTCTTGCCCCCTCCTCATCTCATATCACTTACTATATCTTCAGATACCCCCCTTCACCTCTGTCTCATAAGAGGGGGGAGTTCTTTCTCCTTGCTAAGACAAACCCCTCTACATGCACCTTTGATCTCATTATATCTCGTCTTCTCCAGCAGATTAGCCTCTTCTATCAACCCTAAAATCTCATTTATCTTCACTTTCTTTTTGTCTACTATTTTCCTACTGCCTAGAACCATGCCCACATCTCTCCTATTCTTAAAAAGCCTCACTTGGGTCATCCATTCCAAATAGTTACTGCCTCATTTCTTCTCCTTTCTGTACCTTAACTATCCGAAGAGGACAATTAATGTTACCAATTCCCTCTCTCACCTCTTAACCCTTTAATAGCCTGCTTATTACATTATCAACTGAAATTGCTATTGTCAAAGCAGTGATGTGCTGGGAAACTATTTAACAACCATCTCTCTAGGAGAAAAAATAAGCCATGACATATTTTTAAGTTCAATCCAAATTATTATTTTTTTAAAAAATTTATTGCATTTGAAAAAACAGTAAGAAAAAAGAAAAACAGAAAAGGGATACAAAATAAAAAAGAACATTGTCATGTACACAGCAGAACATCAGGGATGATTAAAAATACGTAACAATAAATTAACAGATCAAGAAAGTATATATATTAGAAGAAATTATATTCATGAATATCCATTTTTTCTTTACTTCCTTGCAAATTGTTCTTTGGTTCTCTGTTGTTCAGCTTTTTAAAAATTTTATTCTTTTTTCCTCCTTTCACCCCCCCCCAACTACTCCCAAGCACAGTTAAGAAAATTTATTTATGTACACATACGTAGATTTATACATACACACATATACTCTCAGACATACCACATATACAATCATTCCTATCCCTGCTGACTTTCATTAAATTCTGCTCTATAACTTGGCTTATTATTACTTAAACTTCCCCTATCCAAGGATCTCTCCCTTGTCTTCTTCCCTCGCCCATAGCTTCCCCATCTGCCCATTTCTCCCCTTATTTCTTTATAAATTTTGGAGGGTACTATACCTTTCATGGCATATATGTAGTGTTGTCTATTGAATCCATTCCCAATGTGAATAGATTTTCAGAACTATGAGCCTTCCTTCCCCCTCTAATGCCTGTGTGTCTATTCTTCCTCTGTGCCTCATTTGTATATCATGATTATTCTTTTTTCCTTAATTCTGTCAATCTTTCTTTTGAACTATCCTATTGTTGATGTGAATCTATAAACACTTCCTGTGTTTAAAAAAAAAAAAAAATTTGTCCATGTTCAAAGAGTATGTCCATATTGTGTTTCTTAAAACTTATCTTTGATGTTGGCTCTATGTGTTAAATTTTTTGTTAAATTCGGATTTGTTTGATACATAGTCCTGAAAATTTTCAAGTTCAATGTCCATTTTTTTCTCACTCAAAATTATAGATAATTTTGCTGGATGTGATATTTTTGGCTGCAAGACTTAATTCTTTTTGATTGTTGGTATGATAGATGATTTTAGGACCTGCAGTTCTTTATTGTGGATGCTGATTAAGTCTTGTATAATTCTAATTATAGCTCCAGCATACCTGAATTAATTTTTCTTGTTTCTTGTAAAATTTTCCCTTTGATCTGGGGATTTCAACATTTGGCAATAATATTCCTGTTGTTCTCCACAAATGATCTCTTGAGGTGGTGATAGATGTATTTTTTTTTATTTCTACTTTCCCCTCATGTTCTATAACTCCAGGAAAATTTTCTTAGATCATTTCCTACATTATTGTGTCAAGGTTTTGGTCATAACTTTTTGGCAGTCCAATTATTCTTATATTTGTCATTTTTCTTGTTAGAGGTTTCATATTCTGTTCTATTTACTCATTCTTTATAATATGTTTTGTTATTTCCTGGTCTCTCATAGCTTCACTGGCTTTCCTTTGCTTGATTCTAATTTTCAAAGTATTATTTTCATCTTTGAGACTCTATGCTTCCTTTTCTAGTCAGCTAATTTTTTTTTCATAATCTTATTTTTCTTGAGTTTTATTTTAAATTATTCTTTAATGATTCATTTGATTTTTAAATTCTTTTTTGAGTTTTTCTCTTTGGGCAGGGAGCTATTTCACATTACTCTCTGGAGTAGAAATTTTGTTTTTATGAAAGTGTCCTTCTCTGAAAATTAACCTTGCTCTTCTCGGTTCTCATGTTTCAATGGCAAGATTCTTTCTTCATTGCTGGTCCATTAAATAAATAAATAAATAGATAGATAGATAAATAAATAAAGAGGTACTAGTATATTCACCAGCCTCAAGCTTCCCTTCAGTTCTCCACCCTGACCAAGAATTCCACACTAAGAGCTCCACTTTCCTGCAAATGCCCATAGCCAGCAGTGTCCCTGCCCCACTGCTTCTGTATTCACAGAGTGCTTGTTTCCTCTCATCCAGAGCCACATCTCAGCAGCACAATTGGGCCTGGAGTTCCCAATTTACCAAGATTCACTCAGTCCTCTCCAACTCAGATCCCAATTGGACAAACAGTCTGGGAGCTTTAAGTCTTTGTGATTCCTGCTGAGGTTCCAGTCATATCTAGCTAGCCCGAGTAATAACCACTAGATACAGAGCTGGCTCAAAGGTGTTTGCACTTTGGACAGGTTAATTCCTAGTTAAAGTTATTTCTTCAGATCTTCATGGTTGAATCTGGAAGACCCATGTTCTACTCTAAGTATTCTTGATTTTTCACAACTCTATGTTTGCCCTGAGGCACAAAGTTGTTCTATTTGAGGGGGAAAATCAGGAGAACTTGAAATTTAGCAACCTATTCCATCATCTTCCCAGAATTCTCCTAATCTAAAATATTAATCTTTCCTTCTTCACTTTCATAAGTTTAGACAATCAACTAAAAAATAAATCAAGCCCTGGCTTACCAAAGTGAAACCCAACATGTCAAAAACTAGCCTCATGATCTTTCCATTGGAACCTTTCCCTCTTCCTAACTTCCTTTTTACTGTTGAGGAAACCACTATTCTTAATCAGTCAGCAGTGCAACTTTGGTTTATCCTCCATGCCTTCCTCCCTCATCCCAACCTATGACCAAGTTCTACCTTCACAGCATCTCTCCAATGTCCTCTGAGAAAGGCCATAATCCTTGTATAGGCCTTTCTTATTTCATACCTTGATTACAAGAGAATTCTCCTTAGCAAGTCTCTCCCCATTCCAGTCCATTCACATGGCTGCCAAACTGATTTTCCAAAGCCCAAGTTCAACCTTGTCACTTCCCTTGTGCTCTAGTGGTTATTTATGATCCCCAGAATCAAAAATAAAACTCTGATTTACTCTTAAAATCCTTCAAATTCTGTCCTCTTCCTCTCGTATAGTTTCCCCCTTTCTTACCCATGTATTTTGTGGTCCAGAGATATAGGCCTTTTCAAATGACACCTGAGATTCCGAGTCCAGGCATTTTCACTGGAGATCTTCATGTTTCCTACTTTCTGCCTCCTGGCTACAAGTTTCAGTGGGGAGCCTGTCCTTTTCTTCCTTAACACTGGTGCTTTCCCTGAAATTATTTCCATTTGCACAGTTTTGTTTTGTTTTTTTGCTCCCTTACCTCCTATTGAGAATGTGAACTCCTTGGGGATTTGGGGGGGATAGGGAGAAGTTGTTCTTTGTATCCGGCAAACAACGGTATGTACATGGTGTTTACTAATAAATGCTGTTATTGTTGCTTGTTGCTGAAGACGAGGAAGGGAGAAAAGAGCTAGATCATAAAAAGCTTTAAAATCCAAACAGTGAACTTTACATTTGATCCTAGAAGCAAAAGAAAGCCATTAAAGTTTATTGAAAAGGAGATGACATGATCCGACCTGCACTTAGAAAAATTATTTTGGCAGCTGAATGGAGGATAGATTGAAAAGAGGGAATAATGGAGGCCAAATAGTCAGGTGCCAATTAGAAGGCTACTGAAATTGTCCAGATGAGAGGTGAAGTGGGCCAGATTTATAGAGATCACTGTGTAAATGGAGAGAAAGGTATGTAGAAGAGAGATCTAAAGGTAGAAATAACCAGATTTGAAAAAAAGACTGGATATGTGAGTGAAAGATGAAGATAATCTTGAGGTTGTGAAGTCTAGGTGACTGATGGTGCCTTTTGACATAAAAGGAAAGTTAGAAAGAAGGGAAGGTTTTGGAGAAAAGAGCTGTTTGGTCATGCTGAGTTTAAGATGCCTATGTGATATCTAGTTTGTGATGTCCAAAAGGCAATCAGTGATGGTGTGGCTGTGACTGTATTCTGGAAGGCTGTGAGCACAATAAATCTTTAGCCGGTTCTCTGAGGCAGAAAAGGTTCTGATATAGTTTCAGGGTTACCCTAGCAAAGTTTAATAAAGCTCATTTTTAAAGACTGGTTCCATAAGGAGGTAAATTTTGGAGTTCAGGTTTATTCACAAAGGCTATTTACTATACTCTAGAAGGATTGTATTCTACCTCAGGGTAAATAACATCTAGAACAAATGAAATGATAGATTAAAAAAAATTACGTTTACATGTATCCAGAGGTGCTATCTCATCATCACATTCTATAAATCTCAACTACTACTACAAATTTCCCAGACCAATGTGTTCTGACATCCCCATGGTATTCGTCTCTATCCTTTCTTTGGCATTTGCTATATACTACATTTTAATGTTATTTATTTATTTTAATATATAAATCCTGCATAGGAACGTGAGTACCTTTTGGAGCAAGACCATGTTTAACTAGCTTAATAATTATTGCTTTTAGACTTCACAGTGCTACAGAATCTACAGAGTAGATTTTTCATGAGGTTAGCTATCCTTAATCCTAGACTACAAATGGGTATTGGCGAATGCATACTGGTGAATCTTTAGGGGTAGAAATCAGTCCTAAAAGATCCAGGTTATTAGTTATTTATTAGGACAGGGAAACAAGAATAGTAGAACAGCTGGCAAAATTCACAAGCTAGAAGTCTCTATCTACTTTATCTGAAAAGTCTTACCCAAAGTTCTGAGGCAAGGTCAGCATTTCTCCAAGCATCAAAGTTTCTGCACCATTTACAGTGGAAGGATCATCTTTCATGAGCTGATTAAAGAGATCTCCTGTAGCAATATAAAAGACATTTCTAACACTGTTGTATGTAGAAATTTAATTCAAAGAAGTATCTTAAGACAAGATTATCTATGATAGGAAATTTACAAATATCTTTTTTCATACCTTTAAATTTTACTCATAAAAGACAAACCTGAATACTTTCTAGGAGAAACTATTTTCCATGTGAGACAACAGATAAGTCATGAACATTTTAGGCCTCTAACATTATCTGTTAAGTAAGGGATAACCCAGCTGATTTCTAAAAGATTCAGTTGTATTGTACTATTATTCAAACTAAAGTTTATGATACTCTTTTCTCCTGAAAATATAATACAATCATATTCATATTTAAGTTTCATGCTGTTATGCTATCATTACCCTGAGCTCTATTTATGAGCATGATATTTATCAGTTCATTCCCTATTTTGGCATGAACACTCATATACAGCTACTGACTTTTAGAAAGTTATCATTTAAAAAACAAGCTTGGTTACAAATGTTTTTTGTATTAATTGTCCCAAAATATGTCAAAATATGACTGGGGCAAAGATCATTATAAGATTAGAGGAAATTAAATGATAATTTCCTCCTATATTCTATATTTACATCATTCTAATTTTTAATCTTTGATATCATCATGTTCTTTTTTTAAAAGCTCGGTATTTAAAATAAGCTGGACATTTTTTCTAAATGAAGGCATTTCTAATGCAGAATATCATATTTTTTATGGCATAGGGTGGTAAACGCAATAGTACCCCCAAAAGAGAAAGTTCTAGTTTTAATTTCCAAAAAGTCTTTAAATTGGAATACTTAAAGTTTTATTATTTAACTATTATAAAATGTAAATACATATAAAAATTGAAGTCAGTTTCACATCAGCAAGCACTAGAAACTGTTGATAATGAGGAAGCAGCTGAGGTATTGCTACAATTAATACATAACTTGGGTGTGTAATGTTTCGATGAGGATTCAAAGACAAAACTCACAAATGCCAATTTCTTTAGATACAGATAGGATAAAGTGACATGCATAAATATCTTATGGCATACCTGGTAAGTCTCTTTCTTCACATGTTACTGGAATATTGGTGAATAAAGTAGGTTTAGTCAACCTCATCACTGTTAAGTTTAGAGGGAAAAAAAAGAAAAAGAAAGAAAAATTTACAATGTCATTAATTCCCTGGGTTAATATTATAAGTAATATGACTGCCGTTTAACCTCAGACTTATCCAGTTAAAACTTCTTGATGAATGAATAGCGAATTTTTGGGTAACAGTAACAAGCCAAAAACATTTCTGAAATTGAATATATTTGGGGGCAGCTAGGTGGCGCAGTGGATAGAGCACTAGCCCTGAATTCAGGAGAACCGGAGTTCAAATCTGGTCTCAGACACTTAACACTTCCTAGCTGTGTGACCCTGGGCAAGTTACTTAACCCCAGCCTCAAAAAAGAAAGAAAGAAAAAAAAAGAAATTGAATATATTTTATATACATACAACAAATGGAAATTACTTAACTATGGTTAAAAAATCAACTGTATAGGTTAAGGGAAGGTGTAGTTAAGACAACAGTATGTGTGAAAAATATTTATGGGTGAGAGGCAAAGTAGATTGTGCCAAAACAATCAAAAAATAGAGCATAATCTTAGAATTAATAGAAGTAAAGCATCCAAAACAAAGGGCATGACAGTGATGTGTTCTGCTGGTACAGACCACATCTTTGATCCTGTGTTCAATTTTGGTTGACACCATTTTTTTAGTAAGAGATTGACAGAGTACTAAAGGAGAACAGCATGGCAAGATGCTAGAAAGCATGCCACTTGAGGACAGTTGGAAGAAAACAGAAGTATTTACCTTGAATAAAAGAAAACTTAGTGAAAAATATAATAGTTATTTTCAAGAAATGGAAGAACAAGGGGAAAAATTAGAACAAAAGGTTTGGCAATTGTCAACGTTGTAAAATTACCCATGCATATATCTGGTAAATAAAAACTATTTAAAAAAAAAAAAAAGAAAGAAATGGAAGAACACGTGAAATATGTGTTCTTCTTGGTCCCCAAAGACAGAGGTAGGAACAATAGATTGAAGATGCAGAGGCTGACTGAAGCTCAGTTTAAGGAACACCTAACGAGGAATGAATGGCCTCAGGAAGGAGTAAAGTTTCCAATCATAGAGGCCTTCACATGGGAGCAAGATGAATGATTGTCAGGGATGTTTAAGAGATGATGCCTTTTTTGATGCGGTTAAACTAAATTATTTCTTAGTTCCTGAGTCAAGGATTTTGTCATTTGTGCTAATTTGTGAATTGGTCCACACCCTTATCACAGAACAATAATATGCTGAAGGCAGAATGTTATAGTGGAAAAAATGCTCAAATCAAGTCACTCAATCTCTTATAGTTGCAGTTTCCTCATTTGTAAAATGGGATTTATTCACTTTTGTAAACTAAAGTCCATAAATGCTAGCTATCATTCTTAAGTTAAAACTTGACTAAGATGTTTAATAGTAGTTCTTAGTCCTGTTCTCCCAAAATAGACAATGCTCCGTTAGGAATCTATCTATTCACATATTTCCTTATGCCTGAAGTAGTTTTCCTTAGCTTTTAATGAAGCTTTCTTTAAAATCCTAAATAATATATAGGGAAATCTGTCAATATCAAAAGAGAAAAGATACGTTGTCTCTGGATAGTCAATTCAAATCTTAAAAACAGATTGAAATGCTTCAAAAACCATCTTTAGAAAAGTCAGAAATGATAAATTTTTTTTTGCTCTAACATTAACTTATTGATCTAGTAACACTATAAGGAAAAGTTCTTCAGTCACACTATAGGTTATTAAAGGCAATAACTTTTGTGTTCTAATCTACTAATTGAGGTCAGTAGGATTTAATATAGACAAGATCCACAAGCACTGAGTTGGCACAATAACAATACTGCTTTTGCAAATAATGTCCTCCCTAACTATTTACCCATATTTTAGCATGAATTTGGTAAAAATTAATATCAAATGTATCCTTAAAAGATTTTCCTTGAAAATTATAGTGGGATTTACCAGATGAATAGTCTTATATAAAATATCAGTCACCTTTATTTACTGCCACAACCTAGCACCCTGAGTTACTGCTACCAGTATGTATTTGTATATGGTGGAGTGCAGGTTGAGATCTTGCAAAGCAAAAAGCATAAGCAAATTAAATTACTTTGATTTGAGGTAAAGGGAGGGTATTAACTTAGCTCCTCACCTCTCTTCAAATAATAAAAACAAGCTGTAGAGATTGAAGTATATTTCTTAAACTTTATTTTTCTCTGTGTTTCCTTGTGAAACATGGCTAATATAAAAATGTTTTACATGACTTCATCTATATCTTTTGCTTGCCTTATAATTGGGAAATATTTAATAAAATAAAAAATATTTTTTAAGCAGATGAAGGAAAAAAGCATCTCTATTTTAGTTTCATAATGGCAATACAAAAATACTATTATATAAAAATTTACACCTATTAATTTGCCTGTAGGTTCAGACAGTGAAACTATGGCAGTGAAGGGGAACATAGTATTATATTAAGGGCAAGCAGGTCTAGGTTAAATCTCTGACTTCACAGATTAGGAAACCAATATCCAGAAAGGTTAAATACACCCAAGATCACATTGGTAATAAATGGCAGAGCCAAGATCTGAACTTCAGTTCCCTGATCACAAATTACAGCATTCTTTCACCATGTTTCTTCCTATATTGTTTATAAAAGTCATGCAAGGCAAAAATTTTGAATTTTTCCTAAAAACCTGATTATGCAGTTTCATGGAAAAAAAGATCATCAGTTTAAAAATAGAATTCTCATATAAAAGTGACAAAAACCAAAATCTATTTTCCTTTCTTCATGGGATTGTATCTAATTTAATAGCTTAAAAGATCTCTCATCAGGAAAAATATCCTGTGAATTCTAGGATATTAAGAACATATTTATTATTTAGAGCTTTTGGTCTTAGATGCCATAGTGTGTAATGACAGGAATAAATGGTTAAATTTTGATTAATCAGAATACCTCATTCTCTAATTATTTCTCTTAATTGGGGTTTTATTTCAATGAGTTGAATCTATTATCTCAAAATTCTCTTGATTTCCAACAGTACTTAATACAGTGATATGCAGAGTAGAAATTTGATAGGGTGTTGTCAAATAAAATTAATCAAAAATAATTTAAGGACAAAGAAAAATATGTTGACATTGAACACATACATTAGAAATAGTCTTATTTTAGTCACTTCAGCAGAGATGGCCAAGTTGCTATATTGTCAAATGTGTGAATGGGAGTAAAGCTAAAACGTCTATAGGAAGGTGACAAGGGGGAATGTTATAAAGAGTCTTAAAAAAACAGTACTTTATATTTAATCTTTGAGGCAACAGAAAACTACTAGGACTTACTGAGCTGAGGACTGACCAGTCAGGCAAATTTTAGAAAAATGATGCTATTAGCCGATGCAGGGCAACCTGTTAGGCCACTTCAGAGGTCCAAGTGAGAGATGATTAAGGTTTGCACTAAATGGAGGTTGCATGAATAGTGGGATGGAGTCATATAGGAAAGATGTTATGATAAAGAAAACACTCACATTTGCACGTTAAGTGAACAGAGAGAAGTTGAAGATAACACTGAGGTTTCAAGCCCAGGTGAGTAGGATAGAGGTACCTTCTTGAGCAATAGGAAAATTCAGAAATGGGAAGGACTTTGAATCCGTATTTTCCTGTCCTAAAGTCCTCTTTATCCATTATTCCATGCTGCTTGGGATATGTATCTAACTCTAATCACTTGAAAAACAATAAGAATATTTTCTCTCTAAAGTTTTGACATCCAGGGCATCTGGAATGATATATTCAGTACTGGGAGGACTTCAAAACAGAAATAAAGAGAAAATTACCTAGAATCCTGTTTATCTGTCAGAAGGGGTTATTTATAGAGTTCAGAATTCTTGACTTTACACACCAAAAATTGTACTCTTATCTAGGCACACGATGAAATTATTCCTCACACAATGTATTAAAATTCACAAAGCAAACTACAGAGAACCACAATTTGAAAGAAAATACTTTCCATTAAAGTTAAAAATAAATCCCAAAATTTATTTATCACCTATATTTCAGTGCATTCCTCACAAAGAATACAAATTTAATTCTCTGCAAAAAAGAATTCATTTCTATTACATACTAAAAATCACTCCATATTTATGTACAAATAAATTCATTTTTCCTTTAAGACCTAATCTTCCTTTAAGCAGATTACATACATATTCACAGTGCACAATGTCACAGAATACCCATATCTGGCTCACATGTCTCTGTATTGTAGCGTTACAAAATGGAAGTTCATTATGCCTGATAAGTCGATTCAGTTTTATCCAAATATCTTCCAAAGTTTGGTTGTTAAAAACAGATTGTTCTATTGTCCATCTTGCTCTATATAATGAATGTAGCTTTAATTTTTCTAAACTCTGTTGTAATTCTTTAGATAAAGGCAAAACCTTTTTTGTAAAATTTCTGGAAACTGAAACACTCCAAGACCTTTTCAAATGCCGTTTTGCTTTTTTGGTCTGTTCATCTGGATTTCCACAACTAATCTGTTCATCCAGTGTTTGTGCTCGGGTTAAACAATTCATCTTTTCCAAATTTGGTTGAAACTCCAGAAGGCCCACTGTACAATCATAATTCTGAGCTTTCCTGTGATGTTCTGAAATGGTAAAGTGCTGGTCCACTTCTTTAGCTGCCTCACCAGAAATAATCGGCGGTAGTCTTTTAGGTTTGAGGGGAAGTTTTATTACATCATTTGGAAACCAAGGTATAAACCTCAATAATGGTCGAGTAGGAAATTCATTAATAGCTTCTTCTGCAACTTTGTATAATCGTGTAGGGTCACTTTCACATGGTCGGTAGTATAATACTACCTCTGTACTCATTTTGTATAAATCCAGACACTAATAATGGGGACACAACATTTCTTGATCAAGATCCTCACTGCTAGAACTTATTAGACTTTCTTGTCCTTCTTTCCATATTCTGCACTGATGAGAAGGAAGAAACAGGACCTAAAGCAGAAGTATTACAAAAGAATAAGATACACTGGGTATCTCAAAATAGGTCATACATAAATAGGTAGGATAAAAATGAACTTGTGTACTTTATATTTGCCAAAGCAGCAACGGGTAATTATAAACTTTAAAAAGTTAAGAAAGCTTTTTAAAAATGACTTGTAAATTTTTAAATAAAATCTTTATTTTAGAAATTTAGTTTTATGTTTATCTGGAACTAAAGCAAATACATTTTTAAAAAGCAAAAAATTTAAATAGGACTGTTACATCCAAATGACTCCATACCATTATAGTGGATAACTCTGAAATAACACTAAGGATTCCTGGGATTTTAATCATAGCTTTCCTCTGGATTAGCTGTGTAGTCTTGAACAAATTATTCAATTCTCTATCTCAAAAATGAATTATGAAGTTTTCAAGTTATGATGTGATGAAATTCTAATTTTACACTTTTTAATTGTTAAATATTAATCATTTAGAAGAATACGGTAAAATATTCTTATGCAGTAAGAAATTATAATTATAATTTAGACAAAAACCAAATCTTTGATTCCAAAATACTAGTCTCATGTGAACTAAAGAAAAAGTTAATATACAAATTTATAAAGGTTAAAAGATTCCTATTTCAAAATGAAGAAAAATGGAGACTAACTTTTATTTACAAGAACTTTTTTATACTTTAAATATAAAAATGGATTTAAACAAAAGTAGTTGTTTAGTTATGACTGACTATGGACTATACATATACAGTTCATGAGGTGTTCTGGGCAAAGATACTAGAGTAATTTGCCATTTCCTTCTCCCATGTTTAAGATAAACAGAGGTTAAGTGACTTGTCCAGGAGAGCTTACACAGCTACTAAGTGTTCAAGGCCAGGTTTTGAATTCAGGTCTTCCTGTCTCTAGGCCCAATGACATGCTCTATTAACTTAGCTACCTCTAAACAAATAGTTTTTGGTAATTTTTGTCAAATATATTTGTGCCATTCTCAGTAACATTAAATATAGATATGACTGGATACTGCATTTTAACAGGTTAAAATCCATTAATAGTTTAATTACTGTTCATAGTTGATCACTACACACGAAATGATTTTTCTTTCTTTTTTTTTTTTGCCTGAGGCAATTGGGGTTAAGTGACCAGCCCAGAGTCACACAGCTAGAAAATGTTAAATGTCTGAGGTCAGATTTGAACTTGGTCAGATTTCAGGGCTGGTGCTTTATCCACAATTACAGAACTTTCACCAGGTAACTTTGGTTTAGTCTAATTATTCTAGCCGAGGGATTTAACATCTTTTGTGTCAATATCTATATTAGCAAGTTGATGAAACCTATAGATCCCTTCTCAAAATAATATTAAAAAAAAAAAAAAAAACCAAAACCACAACGTGTAGGATCACAAAGGAAACCAATTACATTGAAATACAGTTGTCAAAATATCCTGACTGGAATAGGGACTCTCTCTTTTTAGTCATGAAGTACCCAGTAACTGCAAATCAAATCTGTAAATATAGTTTTTACAGCTTAAAATGTAGGTTATTCTGGTTGGTAGAACCATGATACATTCAGATTCACACAAAAGTTATTTGGGGACTACACCTTATACAGGGCAAATTCTTAAACAGGTAACAAAGGCTTGTATCAGAATGTTTCAGGCTTCATTTAAAATCAATTATGAATCTGATCAGAAGAACCAGTCACTGAATTTTCATTAACAAAATTATTATTCTTTAGATCTGTGTCACTTCAATTTTTGACGGTCATGAATTTGTCTCCCCCAAACTTTCAAACATCTATGACTGTGAAATTCAGAACATTATATATTTGAATATAAGATAAAATATTCAGAAATTAAGATATTTTTTCCTTGACCATGTCCACAGAGGAAAAAAACTTAAGTAACGCTGTAGATATTCCTAAAAGCTGCCACTTATGATTTCTGCAATTTGATTTGTCCTGGTCTAGATAGGTAAAGAGAGGAAAAATGGAGAGGGGAAGAAAGATTATGTCTATACATGTCAATATTTTATTTTTTTTTTCATTAAAGCTTTTTTTTACTAAGCATATGCGTGAGTAACTTTTCCAACATTGACTCTTGCATAACCTTTTGTTGCAAATTTTCCCCTCCTTTCCCTACCCCCTAGCTGGCAAGTAGTCCAATACATGTTAAATATGTTGAAATACATATTAGATCCAATATATTTAAACATATTTATTCAATTATCTCATGTCAATATTTTATCAGGCTATAATATGTATATGTTTTATTGCACTATAACATTATCTTATGAAATGCAAATAAGAAAATGTCAACATTTAATTTTGTTTTCTAAAGAAAATTCACCAATCTGTAAATTGCAATTCATTTTTCCTTATAAATTTTTTACCGAGTTACTCAGGGGATCTCAAAATTGACTACTGTTTTGTCAAAATTTGTCTGAGTCTTAGAGGCAGAAACAAATGAATGGGAATTGGACAGATCACAAAATGGATTTCTTCTATCTAAAGATTTAGCCATGTGTATGATAAAAAGCTAATAAGCAAAAACAAACAAATAAATAAATAATAAAAATAATGAAAAAATAATCCCATAAAGGCTGATAAGGGAATACATTCTGAAAAAAAATTCCCTACTTAAATCCTGACAGCTATAAAAATTAGGTCTATCAATAGACAAAGTTGGACTAGATGGCTTCTAAGGTTCTTTCAAATTCTGTACAATTAATGGTTACAGCCAGAGGCTGCTGTAGAGGAATAACAGGCTAGATGGCAATATTAGTGCATTAATCCTTCATAGTGTAATTTTGATTACAATCTACCAAAACTATCTCAAAAAATGGCACCAAGAAGGAAGTATGACTACAATGCAGAATGTATGTGCTCTACTGAAAATAAATGATCACAAACTAAACATCAATTTGTATACAGTAAAGGGAGATCACTGAAATAGGGCAATCAGAGCCCCCCCCCCCATTAAAATACATATATTTTTGGTCTTCCAAAAAGAAAACCAATTCTCAAAGAGTAACATTTTTGCTTAGTTTAGCTCTCCACACAGCTCCTTATATCAATCATCTGCAAAACTCAAAATTTGCTAGTTTCATTCTTAAAATTAGCTTATAATTAACTTTAGTATTTTGAGAAGATATTTGTGGATACTTCAAATGTATCCCCTTTCAATCGCATTTAACAAATGATGTATTATAATATAATAAATTTAACGAGTTAGTGAGATAAATTTGCGTGTTATTCTGTAACTTTGTGCACTTTTGCTTTGAGTTAACTCCTAGTGGCAATTAAAGTTATTTTCCTCAGTAAAAATTAAGGCTTCCCCCAAAGCCGCCCAATGAATTAAGGAAGAAGGGAACACTCGTCTCCCAACCACCAGTGGGGTCTCTGGGATGGCTATGGCCTGGATGGGTGGCGGGGCTCTGATCCACTGGACAGAGCAGGGGAGTGGAGCTCCAGGTCATTCTAGGAGTCAGAGGGAGCCAGCCCTACTCGCCGTGATGGCGGCAAAAAGGGAGGCAGAGGATGGAAGTAAAAGGGGGAGGGGGAGGGAAGAAGGCGTGATGTCTAAGACAGGTCTCGGCAACTTTTTTTTTTTTTTTACCTTTTAGCGCCAGTAAATGTTCCTGTTTTGGTGGGTTCACCTCCATCTCCACCGGAATCTTAGAACTACCGACTACGGAAGCCGGCGAGGCTCATCAAACAATGCCCCGCCCCTCCAGCCCGGAAGAAAACCGGAAGGTGTGCAGGAAGAAGAATCACGCATCAATCTCGTAATCTGAGGCCGGGGACGTCTAACGTCACTCCCACCTTCTCCCCCCAACCTCCGCCCGGAAGGAGTTCCTCCGCGAGTTGGTTCCATCGAAGCCGACATGATAGTCGCCTAATCGAACGTACGCGAAAATAATCTGATTTCTCCTACCACCCTGAGAAGCAACTCACAAATCCAATTACTTCTCCTAGCCACACTTTCCTTCCTACTCATCACGTAACCGTATAATTTTGCAAAGGGTCGTTTCTAGACACTGGTTGTTAGCGGCCGTATCTCTTAAGGAGGCCAGGAAGCCAGCATTCCAGAGCGTTAAAGAAGCAAATAGCATGCCGGGATTTGTGGTCTACCCCGATGCCGTGTTGCATTCTGGGACTTAAGTAAAATTGGTCGGAATGGGAAACACAGTCACAGCCTCAGGAGGACACCCCTCAGGGTCCTAGCTCAAGTGCTTTAGCGTCAAATGTGCGCACGCGCAAAGCCACGCCGACACAACGCCCCTGTGTGTCGTTCCCAGGCCACAGCGGGCTGGGCGGAGCTGCGCCTCGCGGCTCTCACAGCCCTTGCCTCTCGTGGCCGCCTCTTTGCGCCTGTGCAGCCCGATGCGTAAGTGGAGGCGGATCTTTTCCCGCCCCTCGGTTGGCTGCGGCAGCGGCGCTGCTGCGATGGCGGCCCTGCTTGTAAACAAGCCCGGTGCCGGCATCGAAACCGGCAAGCACGGAACTCGGGGCCCAACCGTCGTGAAGGTGAGGCGCCGTCAGCCCCCGTCTTTCCCCCCCCCCCCTACTATAGTTATCTTTCTACTCTCCTCCCCTTCGACGGCGGAGGACCGCTCTGGGGTCTCCCAGGGCCCGGAGGTCGCTGTGGCGCGGAGGAGTTGCTCTTAACACCCTTTCTCGCAGCCTCGGGTGCCTTGGGAATCTGGGAGAGCCCTGCCCTAGCCTTCCCTGGCCTGGCTCTCTCCCCTCCCCCACTCACTCCACTCTGCATCCTTGGGCTGCACTGGACAATGGGTAGCTTCCTCTCCCTCCTCTCTTGATCCCCCAGTTTCTCTTCCAGTCCCTGCAACCTTGAGCTGCGCTGGACAGTGACTAGCTCTCTCCTCTCCCCTTCACTGGGGGCCGTCATTTCGTAATTGTTTGACGCTATTTCGGAGGAAGCACTAGGTGAAGGTTTTTCTTGTGGGCCACTGCCCTCCTCATAGATTCTGCATCTCGGGGAGCCTTACATCTGCAAGAGACCTTGGAGATAATCTAGGCCAACATTTTTCCGTGTCTTGGGCTCCTTTGCTAGTCTGAGGGAGCCAATGGGCTCTTTACTTAGAGTAATTTTTTTTTAAGTGCATAAAACAAAAGATTGTATAGGAAGCCAGCCGTGTTGAAAAGTATAGCAAAATTATTTTTTTTTTAAGTACCTTAGGTTAAGAAGATGATCCAATTGAAAAAAAAAATTTAACAGATGAGGAAACTGAAGCTTGGACGGGTGATGGAAATGAGTTGCTTAAGAGAATGTAGGTAATAGAACTAGCTTTGGAATCTATAGTTTTTGACTACAAAATTAATATTGTTTCTATGATTCCGGGCAGTATTAGTTAAATATTTAGAAAACTCAAATAGAGTATATATACTTGTTACCAACAGCATGAGAAAAATGTGAACTGAAGTGCTTGGAACTCATTTCTCACATTTTTGTCTTCCAGTGCTAAAAAATTTGTTAGCAGATTGCATTCTCATTATTCACAATAAGCAGTATATTCCAGAAGTCTTAGTGTAGTTTTAAATTATCAAAGCTTAAAAGGGATCTAAAAACTCAAAACTGCATTAAGATTTTGCGTTTCATTAGCCGTTTTGCATTATAGAAAAGGATTGTAGATTGTAGAAAATGATTGTAGATGATAAACTCCACAATTCTCTATCCTAGGGAGGCTGATTGTGAAGTTATATAGTGTTCAAGTGCTGCAAAGAGGTCATAAAACTCATTTCACTTGGGAAGTGCTGCATTTTGAATCTTTTTGTGATGCCTGTGTTTCAGAGTAGGATATCAGCAGATTATATAGCTATATAGTTATTTTTAATAACTTTTTTCACTCCTGAAGCAGTTGGGGTTAAGTGACTTGTCCAGGGTTACACAACTAGGAAGTGTTGTGTCTTGAGATCAAATTTGAACTCAGGTCCTCCTTATTTCAGGGCTGGTGCTCTATCTACTGTGCCAACTAACTGTCCTATCTTTAATATCTTGAACTAGTATACTATCTAAAAACTAGAGCAGAATTCAGCAAGTAGCTAGTGAGTGTTAATGGGTTGTTTAGTTATCATAATTTTTAGTTCATTTTAATTTTAAAAATTTGGATGATGTCACTGTCATTGCAGTGGGGCCTAAATATGTTTCCTGAAGCATACAGTGCAAATTTGGTGAAACACTTGTTTGCTTTGGACTTTGTCCATGGGGATGAAGTTAGTTACCTGAAAGCTCTCAACTAATAGGATATTTCTTTTTGAGTGAATCTGTAACATGTACCCCAGAAAATAGTGTTGTTTTAGTTAGGTCCTGTTACAATATCAAGTAATTTATTGGTATTATCACTCATCTCAGTGTTAATATTTTTAGAGATTAAAAAAAAAACACTGTAGAAATCTGTATTTGGAATGAATCATTTAGGCTTTTCATTATAATAGGTAGTATGATGCTTTTGTGTGATCTTAAAAAATGAAATAATCATTATCTAGCTCTGGAGCGGATTTGGTTTTGAATCCTGATTCGTTTAAAGCTTAGGTCTGCCTCACTCAGTTTTCCTGTTTTTTTTTTAACTTTATAAGGTTATGTGGGTCAAATAAGATAATGGGCTCTTTGGCCTGTTTTCAAGAGGGTTACCTAGATGTCAATGTATTTCCTAAAACCTGTTCCCTAGAAGGAATATATTCTATATTTGGTACTCTTATATGGAATATTGGCTTGACCTAGGCTATTTGGACTGAGGACTTAGATTCAAATACTGTTAATTTAATCACACAAATCTATCTGGCCTCAATTTCCTCATTTAGAAAATGTAGGGATTACACTAAATGGCCCACAAGTTCCTTTTTAAATTCTAAATCTTGAAGTCTTTGAACACAAAGTATTTTATAATTGTATTATATCACATAAATGTAAGGACCTTTATTCATATACTTCCCCCCTTTTTTTCCCCAGAAAAACAAAGGTATAAAAAATCTAAATGGAAAAAGATTGAGATCAGTTTAACAACTTTGTTCAAAGTCTGTTGTTACATGTTAAGGCCCCATGCTAGGTTTTAGAGAACTACAAAGACGTAGTTAGTAATGTATAATTAGGAGATTACTTAAGTATATATGCTTTATGTTACAAAAGGATTTACTGCAGTTCTTTTTTGACTCATCAAAAATTCTCCTGCAGGGTTTTTCTGTTTTGTCTTGAGGATTTTTCTTATATTCTTGATGATTTAAACCTATGATCTCTTATTTATAAATGATAGGATATATTTCCTGTCTAGGGATTTAGGGAATCTGTCACATATGACCCTGTTAGTAACTCATTCAGCAGGCTTTTGTTAAACTGTGCTAGGTATATTCTGCAAAGAAAAGCAAAAATCAATTGCCCTCAAGTTGCTCTGATTGTTTAGGACACAGAATTCAAACAGCTGTGTACACAAGGAATGTGAGAGGGAAGGCTTCATCAAAATCATCTATAGAGGGGACCTGGAAGATAGGCATTGAGTTGTGTTGAAGGAAGTTAGGTGAGGAGGGAGGCCTTTCCAGGCTGGGGGATAGCCAGTGAAAAGGGAGAGTGATCCAGGAGATGGAATATCTTGTATGAGGAACAAGAAGGCCAGTGTTGCTGAATAGTACTGTGCTTAGAGAGGAATTAAATTTAAGAAGACCAGAGAAGTTAGGCAAGGGACAGATTATGAAGGCTTTAAATGCTAAACACAAAATCTATTGATTGATTGATTTATTGAATTGGCATCATTTTAAAGGAATGCATCAGTGCCATCTTGCATCTTTGTAGTTCCACAAAGAACTAGCTGTTTTTCAGAGAAAAAACATGGATATATTAAATTTGGAATTTATAAAGCCAATCCTCTGACTTTTCTTTTAAAGTATACCTGAAAAGAAACCTGGTTATTTTACTGGCTTAAGCTACTAAATCTTTTAATTCCTTGAAGTATTTATTGAATTATCTTATAGGATTTGATTTTCCATGCTATATGACATAGCAAAGATTCATTTTTATAGATAAAAATATTAACAATTAGTGCAATACATAATAATTAAATGTCTAAAAGAAAAATTACTTATTTACCATAAAAGTAATAATGACATTTTACATTTATATGTTACTTTATGACTAGAAGACTCATTATCATTTAATTTGGTTCTCACCTTAACTCTGTAAAATAGGTGTGAAGTTCAAATATTATGTCCATTTTACTAATAAAAAAACAGATGAAATCTGTTATTTTTAAGTCTTCTAGTAAAGTAGCAGATGTTGGTTTTGTGCTTTTTTTCCTACTGTAAATGAAAAGTAGGATGTGATAGATATATAAACAAAGCTTTTCTTAGGGCTTTTTTTTTTAATGTGGCAGAAAAGTTTTTCTGTTCTCTATATTGCTATTGGTGCAATTAAGGCATTTTGAACTTAGTGTTGTCTATGAAGTAAATTCAGATTTTGGAGAAAGATAGTCAATATTGATGGAAATTATATTGTTTCAGAAGTAAATTTAATAAAAAATTACATATATTGTAATAGCTTTAAATGACTGCTAAATAATTTCTTTTAAAATCAAATTGTTTCACTTAATTATGGAATACTTTCAAATCAAATACAAACTATTTCTGTTCTTCTAGGGAAGAATGTAAAATTATATGTATATTTATAGTGACAAATATATGAGTTTATAGTTCAAAGTATATTAATAAATGATATAGATAAGTTTAAAATACTTGATAGATTCAAATTCTGGTTTTCAATCATTCATTTCAGCTATATTTGAGTCTTTTCATTATATATCTTTTGCAACTTTTGGTTTTCATTTCTGTTTCATTATTGGTTCTAGTGGTTGATTAAGGATATTTTCTAATCTCAGCAATTGTTTTCCAATCTTATTTATAGTTTAAGCACTTTGTTCTAGGAATTTAGAAATGTCAGCTCTGCATACCTTTCTAATTTCATTTCTTTGTGAATCATTTTATGATCCTCTAGAATGAAGTGTTAGACTTTATATTTAATTATAAGTAAACATATTATACATGGAAAATGTATTTTAGAAACAAGACAGTTTTACTATAAAGTCTGGGACAAGAAAACCCCATCTGAATTAGAGTAATGCCAGAATTACAGAATATTTTAAAGTCAGCTTTATTTCAACTAAAGAAGCTGAACTACAGTAATAATTGGTCATGCTTAGATGAAGAATGATTTATTTCTACTTTTATTTGTATTTGTATATTGATTGTTTCACTTGAGATTAGTTTGTCCTCTTTAAGTAATTTTGTAATCTTTGTAATTTTATTTATAGTATTAACTTTGAATTGAACTCATACTAAATCCTTTCTGCTATCAAGGCTGTGTTAGTGATAAAAAAATTTAATTTTCTTAGCAAAGTTTTTCTTTATAAATATAAAACTATTCATAAAAATACTAACATAAATTCAAAACAAACTCTAGCTTTTATTGGGGCAGAACCATAAAGAATGACCCAAGATAAACAAGATACTTTTTGAACATCTTTTTGTGGAAAGGTCAGCTTTCATCGCAGAACAAATTCTAAATTCCAATTTGTTGTTTTATTTTAGAGTTACCATAGGAGTTTGTTTAAAAAAGGAATACAGGAAAATAATGTGTTTAACATAACAGATTTAGTTATATAATTTGGATCAGATAATACTCAAAGTTTATTATAATAAAACTTACTTCAGTGATTATGCTGTATGTAGTTGATCTGTTGCCCACCTTTACGAACTTTTAAAATAGCTTCCATTGTGACATTCTTACAGTAAGATTTATCAAATGGACAATTTCAAAGTACATTTAAAGAGTCAACAATTTGGATAATTTCTTAATGAAAAGGAAACTCTGTAAGGTAGAATAAATTATTAAACAAGTGAATTAAGCTAAAATACATTTATTTAAAATTAATAATGATAATATTTAGCATTCATATAGTACCTACTATTTCCAGGTACTATGCTAAGCACTTTACAAATATATCTCATTTGATCTTCATAACAGTTCTGGAAAGTAGCTGTATTATTATCATCCCTAGTCTACAAGTGAGGAAACTTAAGGCAGACAGAGGTTATGTGACTTGTCTAAGATCACACAGCTAGGCGATGTCTAAGACTAGTTTTGAACTCGGGGAATTAATAAAAAGTCAATTTGTTTCCTTTTCAAATTCTAGGTTCTAGAATGTGGAGTTTGTGAAGATGTGTTTTCTTTGCAAGGAGACAAAGTTCCACGCCTGCTTTTATGTGGCCACACTGTGTGTCATGACTGTCTTACACGCCTTCCCCTCCATGGAAGAGCAATTCGCTGCCCATTTGATCGACAAGTAACTGAGCTAGGTAGAAAAAAATTTTATTTTAAATTTTAATATGTTATATCGCTTTAATCAAAAGAAAAAAAATTTCTCCATTTGATTTTAAATGATCAAAAGCATAATATAATTAAAAGGTTATAAAAAGCTAGTATTCTTTTGAAAACTGTTAACCTTATGAAATATGATAGTAAATTGGAATAAAATTTATCTCATCTGAAGTACTTAATTGCTGTTTGTATTGTTTAATATACATAGGAAAATAGGCTTTAAAAGAACAGTGATTTAATTCATTGGTAAATGCAGATAGACAAAATGATATACTTTAGATCTAATTAAATGCCAATATATGATGTATACAGTCTTAATTCATTAAAATAATGGAAGTACTGTGAAATCATTTATGTGTCTTGACATGTTTTCATTTATATGTAGGTTATGAGCAATACCTGAGAAATGAAGAATTTGCAGCATATATGTGATAATTTCCCATGTTCTTTCTGTTATTAGCTAGGTTTTGTGAGTTTTGAGATCTGTGTAGTTTTAAAACTTAACTGTAAATTTTCATTTAAATTTTCTGAAATGTTTACAGCTGAATATTCTTTCTTTTCTTTCAATTCTTTTTTTTTTTTTTTTTTTGGATTGATTAAGGCCTAGCAGAATTCTATGTAAGGTGAATGTTAGTTCAAAAGAACTAAGTATTAGGGATATTATGAATTTAAACAAGGAAAACCTTGTTTAAATTCATTTGAAGTGTAACAATCACTGAGTATGGCTTCCTCTTCAATAGCTGGTCTGCCTATGGCCTGTATCTTTGTGCCTGGAATATCTCAGGAAGTGCTGTGCACTAGTAAGCCTGTGGTCTTCTTGTCCCAGAGACTTCTTGAGGTATCCTGTGTGAATTCTAGATTCAGGCCTCTGGCTTTCATTTTTGCCACAGGGCTTTTCTAGTTCTTTGGAGACTATTCCCAGATCAGGCCCTTCTCTAGCTGTCACTTCTACTTGTACAAGTCCCTGCTCCCTCCCTACTAAGAATTAGTCTTCCTTGACTCATAGATAGGACTCAACATCAACGTCTGCCGATGTTGGACAAAGGAGGATTCAGTCTACCTCCTTTCTCAATGGATTCCTCTCCAGGAATTAATAATCTTTTTTTTTTTTTTTTTTTTTTTTTTTTTTTTTAACATTCTAATCTTGTCATACCCTCCCTATCCCACTGATTCAGAATTATTTTTTTTTTTTGGGTGGGGGTTTTTATTTATCTATTTTATTTATTTATTTATTTATTTTTCTATCTTAAAAAATTATTTTAAAAAATATTTTATTTTTCCAAATACATGCAAAGATAAGTTTTCAACATTCAACTTTGCAGACAGAACCTTGTGTTTGAAATTTTTCTCCCTTTCTCCCCCCCTCCAAGACAGCGAGCAATCTGGTATAGGTTTAACATGTGCACTTTTTCTAAACATATTTTTATATTTGTCATTTTGCACAAGAAAAATCAGATCAAGAGGGAAAAAACCATGAGAAAGGGAAAAAAAAAAAACCATGCAAACACACAGCAACAAAAAGTGAAAATATTTTGATCCACATTCAGTCTCCATAGTTGTTCTCTCTTTGTATATGGATAGCACTTTCTATCATATGTCTATTGGAATTTTTTTGTGGTTCAGAATTCTTACTGTTTTTGTGCAGATTCTGTTCCCCAGGTTCCACTACCTGCTCCCTTACTTACATTCCGCTAAGTTCTGCTTCTCCCAACATCCCATTCCAGATATATATACCCACCTTTTTTATTGTGCTCTCTGAATGCTTGCTCCATAGTTAACAATCTTCATTGCATTTAAAACCTTTTCCTTCCGTCTTCTGGCATTCACTGATCCTTGACAGTTCCCTGGTTGACCCCTCTATTCTGGCTCACTTTCACTGTGGGGAGTCAGAATCCTCCTTCCTTCCCATTGCCAATTCCACATAATTCTCTTTTGAGGTTCATTCAGCCCATATTTATCCCCTGGTTAGCTGTTAGTGACCCTTTTCCTTCCTTTTACAATGAGTTTACTGCCTCACTCTCTTCTTTCCAACTTCTGCCCTTTTGCTAGGGAACTGTAACTTGTGTATCGTTGCTTCATCTTTGCTCCAGCTTTTCAGTTTTTCAGCGTACTTATTTCTCAGATGTTTTTGTCCTCCATCTAAGCCACATACAGAGATGTTCATACCCTTATCTTACTGTCACAAGTGTTTCACTTATGTGTTCATGAACTCTGAAATAACTTTATCAGATCATAATCGTCATTCATTCCATTTTTGCTTTGCCTTACAACTCTATACCTTCTTAGTTCTTACTCTCTTGAGCTATCTAGTCCCTTGGCTATCACCCTTACTTTGGCTACTCTCATCTGAAAGTTTAGTGAACCAGTTCATCTCTAGTGTCCCCTTCATTTGAATGCCTTGATCTCTTCTGTCATAGACAGAGTTCATTACCTTTTGAAAAATTCATTAGTATTTTATTTTTCCAATTACTTGTAAAGATAGTTTTCAACATTCATTTTTGTAAGATTTTGAGTTCCAAATTTTTTTGTGCCTCCCTCCCTTTTCTTCTCCAAGACACCAGGCAGTTTGATAGAAGTTATACATGTACAGTCATTTTAAACATATTTCTACATTAGTTATTTTGTAAAAGAAAAAGGAAAAATCACAAGAAAAAACAAGCAACCGCCCTCCCCCCCCCAAAAAAAAAACAAAAATAAAAAAAACAGTGAAATTGGCATGTTTTGGTCTGCAGTTAGTCTCCATAGTTCTCTCTCTGGGTGCAGATGACATTTTCCATCCTATTTTTGCAATTGTCTTGGATCAGTGTTTTGCTGAGAAGAACCAAATCTATGACAATTGATCATCATACAGGCTTACTTAAGTTACTGTGCACACTTTTCCTGGTTCTTTTCACTTAGCATCAGTTTATGTAAGTCTTTCTAGGCTTTTCTGAAATGACTGCTCATCATTTTTTGTAGAACAATAATATTCCACTATATTCATATGTGTTAAATTACTCAGCTGTTCCCCAACTGATGCGCGTCTACTTTTCCAATTCCCTGTCACCACAAAAAGAGCTGCTACAAATATTTTTTGCACTTGTGGGTCCTTTCCCCTCTCTTATGATCTTTTTGGGATACAGCTGGGTCAACAGGTATGTACATTTTTATAGCTCTTTGGGCATAGTTCCAAATTGCTCTCCAGAATGGCTGGATCAGTTCACAAATCCACCAACAATGCATTAGTGTGCCAGTTTTCGCACACCTCCTCCAACATTTATCATTATCTTTTTCTGTCACCTTTGCCAGTCTGAGATGTATGAGAAGGTCTTGACCTCTACCCCCTGGCTTCTTTTAAATCTTTTTTAAAAAATTATTATTTTAATACTTATTAATTAATTTATCCATTCATTTATTTATTTATCCATCTATTTATTTAGCTGAGGTAATTAGGGTTAAGTGAAGTCACTTAAGAGAAGTGACTTGCCCAGGGTCACACAGAGCTAGGAAGTGTTTGTCTGAGACCAGATTTAAACTCAGGTCCTCCTGACTTTAGTGCTGGTACTCTATCCACTGCCCTACTTAGCTGATCTGGCTTCTTTCAAATCTTAACCAACATCTCTTTTCCAAGAATCCTTTTCTGGTCCCATCAATAATAATGTCTTCTGAAATTACTTCCCACTTATTTTATCTGTCTTTTGTATTTACATAGTTGTTTATATGTTTTCTCTCCCCTTAAAATGGAATCCTAGGGGACAGGAACTGTTAATGCAGTTTTGTGTGTTCCCGATCTTTGGCACAGTACCTGGTACCATAGCCTACATGTAATAAATAAGTGGTTCTTGACTTAGATGAATGAAAAAAGCATTTTTATTTCGTGCTGCTATGTTCAAAGAATTGTGCTAAATTCTGGGGATACAAATGGAGAAATAAAATAGTCTTCTTGTCTTGGGGGAGATTACCTTTTAATATGAAGAGACAACAAATACAGGAAATGTCAAGTGCAAATCTTAGCTAAAAGGCCTGATGCACCTTAGCATGTAACAGCAGCAAAGTAGATATGAATGTATCTTTAGTTTCATTTTCTTTGACAAGGATACTTCCATTTCTGATGTTGAGGCATTTGACAGTGCAAAAATACTTTGTGATAGCTTTCTTTTCAGGCTTGTTAGTACTAGGCATAGCTGCTAAGGAGGCAAATATGTAAGTATCCATAGAGCAGTTGACAGATCATTTGTCTAAAAAGGTTCTTGCCCTTTGATGTCAGTTTCAGGGAACTGTGATTTTTCAGACACCAATATTTCTATTGCCCTTGGATATTACTTACTTTTCTATGGCATTTGGGGGTTGATGTTAGTACATATTGCAGGCTTCTTTTCCAAATAAGTTGTTGTTCCCTTTTATGATTTTTGTTGTAGTTGTTAGGTCTTGTCTGACTTTATGACTCCATGTGGGGTTTTCTTGGCAAAGATGCAAGAGCGGTTTGCCATTCTCTTCTCCAGCTCATATTGTAGATGAGGAAAATGAGATAAAGAGTTAAGTGACTTGCCAGGGATCACATAGCCAGTAAGTACCTAAGGTTGAATTTGAACTCTAGTCTTCTTGATGATTGAATATGCTACCTAGCTGCTCCTTCATAACAGTTTTCACAAATTGCTGTATATAATACACTGTGCTAAACTTCAAGAATGTAGAGACAAGAACAAAAATCCTTGTCCTAAAGAAGTTTATATACTACAACAAGCCCAGAAAAATGAGCTTATTGAGCTCCGTGATATGCTATTTGCTCGATAGATTGGGTATGGTTATCATTTAAGTTACTTTTATAGTTTGCTCTTTCTTAGTCTTAAAAAACATGATTCTGTCACTTATTTTTGTTATATCTGATTTGTTTAAATACATAATTTTAAAAGGCAGGCCTGCATAGGGAGGTATCTTTTTTTAAAATTTAGAGTGAAAGAAACTAGTTTCCACATGCATTTCTATCTGTATTGCTTCTGGGTTTCAGAGATATTTCAGTTTTTGTTATATTTGTAGCTGAGAAAGGGATACAATCACATCCCCTTAGTGTTGGGACACAACAAATTCTGTGTTTTGGTCCAGAATCAGTGCTTTGTTGCTACCATGTCAAGCATGCTCAGCTGTATGGTTTTCTGAGTTTTCCTAACCCTATAAGTCTGGAGCCAAGTTTTAAATATTTTGTCAGCAAGGTTAGAGCTAGAGGAATATGAATCTTCCTGGCCTTTTATGCCCATGTTATTCCTCTAAAACAGCCCCCCAAAAGACTTTTATAATGGAAATAAAATTTCAGACTGTTTATTAAAAGCTATTTAACATTGACTTACACATTTATTGCTAGTCCTGCATAAATGTCATATATATATTTTAATCCAGAGTTTTGTTTTCTTCTCACATTTAAGTTGAAAAAGTCACTTTCTGTTAACCACAGAAAATATTTAGCTTTTAAAGATATAAAGTTATTTCTTCTCTTCTTTTTTTGATGATTTTATTCAGTATTTCAGTATATGGAGGGAGAATTTTGAATTGTTACAGGAGCAGGAGGCGGTTGATGAGGAGAAGATATCAAAAATCAAAGGTCCTTTGACAGAGTATGTAAGCAGCACAAATTAACATTGATTAGCATTTCTCCTCTTCCCTCCCCAAAGAATTCAGTCTGTCAGGAAAACTAGAATGGCATTGGATCAAATGTATTTACTTTTGCCTTTTACAGGCAATACAACACTGTGATATATATGTTAACTCTTTGAAGGTGTCAGAATGTTCGCTTTCTTTGAGATAACATTGTTGAGGTTTTATTAAATGTTAATGAACATTCTTTCAGAGAAGAGAACAGAAATATGATTACTTCTTTGAGAAGCAATGTGTTACAGTGAATGACCGCTGCATTTGAAGTCCTGAACCTTATTTATATTTTAGCTTTTCTATTTAAACCTTTTGTTGCCATAGACAAATCACTTAATCTTCTACAAGATCCAAATGAGGGAGTTGGACTAGATGAATTCTAAGATTCCATCCAACACTAGGTTCCATAGTATCTTATGACCATGAATTCTTTTTATAGGCAATTGAATAGAATTTTGAAGAAATATATATATATATAGTGCCCTATAAGTTTTAGACACTTAAAATCATTCAAAAAGGTAAGCAGTAGGAAAATATGTATATAAAGCTAGGTCTGCTAAATCAAGTCATGACTATGCCAGAGTCTGAGAGATTCACGATGTGTTGCAGCACATCTTATGTATTTGAAATTTATTGGTAGAATTAAGTGAAAGTCTTGATTGTTTTGCATTTGACTGGCAAGGCAAGCAACACATTCAGAACTTGATGGTGAGAAGATATTTTAAAATGTTATAGAATAGGACATTTTCAGTGTTTGACCCAATGTTGAAGTTGTGACCTCACTGACATTCGTCTTCCTTTTAAAAGATCTTGACTTTTTCACTGTAGTTGATAATTAAGTCTTGTGCAGCATGTGAAAGTAATTGCTCTGGGTTGGAAATTTACATAATTTTTTATTTTTTCTTTCTTTCTTTTTTTTTTTTGAGATAAGAGTAGAAAGTGATCTCGCCTGCTTTGTAATCTTAGATCTCCCTGTAGGAGAAGATGGAATGTACAACCACAGAATTAGGATAGGAGAGAACTAATAATCATAGACATTTTAACTTATTTCTGTTTTTAGAGTTTAAATTTTAGAGAAACTTGTTTCCTTATATAATTATTGGGAAATTTGAGGTTTTTAATAACATTTGAATATACCAAATTTATGTAATGATGCCAGTATTCTCAACAGCATAAAGCATTTTTTCAAAGGAAATATATTTTATAATTTGGTTAACTTCCTGTTACATTAGAAAAACATTTAAAATCAAGCATATGTAGGCTAGAAAAAGAATATCACAAATGAAACCATGAATGTTAAAATTGTACAGCTTCCTTTTCCTTTTAAGTGTTTGAAAAATTCATTGCACGACTTTCAAAGCTATTCTGCACATTTGTGTTTGCCTTTGGTTTGGGGACTTTCTTGGTTTTTTTTCCTCCCTTTATGCATTCTCTTCAATGACCTTTTCATTCTTTTGCTTCAATGACCTTTTCATTTTTTCTTTTTGGGATGATTAGCTTCCCTCTACTCCCATTCATCTCTACTTCAAAAAAAGAAAAAGCATAATTTCAAGCAAAGGAAATTAAATGAGAACTTTTTCATTTTAGAAATATGAAAATTATAGTTTATGTTTAAAACTTAGATTATGATTTAAATAAGATTTTTTTTATAGCAATGTAGAATGAAAGGCATAGTGTTGTTTTGTCAAACTTTTAAACTAGAGATTCAGTTATCTGTAAAGAAATGTAGAAATTACATTTTATTTTTAAAAATTAGATTATGATTTTAAAATTAAAGGTGAAGTGTAGAATGAAAGGTACAGTGTTGTTCTGTTAAAATCATCTTTATTTTATTTTTAAACTAGGAGATTCAGGTGTTTGGGGATTGAAAAAAAATTTTGCATTGTTGGAGCTTTTGGAACGACTACAGAATGGCCCTATTGGTCAGTATGGAACAACAGAAGAATCAGTTGGATTATCTGGAGAGGTATTTACTATGTTCAGTTAAATTTTGGAGGGGAAGATGGGGGGCAGGTATAGAACTATATTTTTATTTAAAATGTTAGAAACTTGACAATATCCAGCTTCAGATGTGTAGAATCCAGACCTGAGAGGACAATTGGGAAGCTGAAATTAATAATAAAAGCCCTCTGATTTCACTGAAAATAAGAAGAAAGCACACATTTTTCATTATTTATTTATTTATTCATTCATTCATTCATTCATTCATTCATTCATTCATTCATTCATTTATTTATTTAATGAGAGAATAGTAAATCATTGCCATACTTTTCGGACAAGAACATCTTTCAGGATTTCAGTATTTGAATGGATCCCTGATTTTATCAAACGAGGTATCTTCTTCCTGGGGTTCAAGTTGTCCCTGACTGTACCTGACAGTCAGAATAGGAGTCAAATGGGCTTGTTAAAGAACAGAAGAAAAGCATTTTTTGAGAGACCTTCATTTTAATCAACTCTTCTCTGTACCCAAGATTCATGCCAATATTGAGTAGATTATTTGATCCAGATTACAGAGGCACAGGATGGAAAACTTTTTTTTTTTTATTCTTTGCAGTTCTTTTACATGTCCATACCTATATTCTCCCTTGATCTGTCTAGAAAACTGAATGTTTTCCTTAAAGTTTTTAATATTTAATAAGTGCCAATTGGGAACTCTATTATCCATTAATATGATTGTAGAGATTAGTAGGAGCATAGATTTAGAACTGGAAAGGATTTCAAAAATCATTTTGTCCAACTTCTTTATTTTGTAAATGGAGAAATCCAGGCCCAGAAATGTTAAATAACTTAGATGATGTCACATAAATAGTATTTACTTGAGTCAGGATTCAAAGTTAATTCTCTTGACTTTAAATCCAGTGAAGGTAAAGAATTAAGCACACATATGCCAGGCACTATGTTAAAATGCCCTACAAATATCTCATTTGAATTTAAATTTTTTCATTCTACTGCACTACTGATTTTATTTTATTATTATTATTTTTTTTTTTTCTGAGGCAATTGGGGTTGTGACTTGCACAGTGACACAGCTAGGAAGTATTAAGTGAGACCAGATTTGGATTCAAGTCCTTTTGACTTCAGGGCTGGTGCTCTATCCACTGTACCACTAGCTGCCCCTGATTTTTTAAAATTAAGTATTATTTGCATATTTTTGATGTCACTTTGGTTCATAAATCATCATCAATAATATGCTGCAGTTTACTTATGCCTGCCATGTGTGTTTTTATAGCTTTTTAGGTCAGTTTTGATTAGAGATTGTAGTGTTCTGTGATTCACTTTGATGAATTTCATTTAATTTAATCATGTGGTTAAAATACAGGTTTTTATTTCAGGAATCAGCTTCAACTCATTAAAAGCTCCATACAATTTTCTAAATCATTCCAGCTCTCTTATATGATGATAAGCCAACTTTGTGCTTTACCTGTTAAACCAGGTCTTTTGCTTTGTCTTATGTGGACTGTGAGACCTATTTCTTTTGAGTAATGAAGGGTTTCAGTGAGAGTGGAGGGGTATCCCCTCCGCTTGCTTGCTTGCATTTTGTTTTCTTTCTCAATTTTTGTTCCTTCTTGATCGGATTTTTCTTGTGCAGCAAGATAACTGTATAAATATGTATACATATATTGGATTTGACATATATTTTAACATATTTAACATGTATCGAACTGTCTGCCATCTAGGGGAGAGGGTGGAGAAAAGGAGAAGAAAATTTGGAACAGGTTTTGCAAGGATCAGTGGTTTTTGCTTGTCTCTTTTAAATTAAAGCTTTTTATTTTTCAAAACATATGCATGGACAATTCTTTAACATTAGCCCTTGCAAAATCTTGTGTTCCAATTTTCCCTTCTTTCCCTAAGCCCTCCTCTAGATGGCAAATAGTCCAATAGATGTTAAACATGGTGGTAATATATGTTGAATCCAATATATGCATACATATTTATATAATTATTGTGCTGCACAAGAAAAATTAAACAAGTAAAAAAAAAAAAGCAACAGAATAAAATGCTATAAAGCAACATCAGAAAGAGTGAAAATGCTATGTTGTGGTCCATACTCAGTTCCCATAGTCCTCTCTCTAGGTGTAGTGTTCTGTTCTAGTCATCACTGAACAATTGGAACTGGTTTGAATCATCTCATTGTTGAAGAGAGCCAACTCATCAGAATTGATCATCGTATAGTCTATTGTTACCATGTATCTTGTTGCCATCTCCTTGTTCTGTTCATTTCACTTAGCATCAGTGAGGCTCTCCAGACCTCTCAAAAGTCATCCTAATGGTTGTTTCTTATAGAACAATTATATTCCATAACATTCATATACCATTATTTATTCAGCAATTCACCAATTGATGGACAACCACTCAGTTTCCAGTTCTTGCAACTACAAAAAAGGCTGCCACAAACATTTTTGCACATGTGGTCCCTTTTCCCTTCTTTAAGATTTCTTTGGGGGATATAAACACGGTAGAAATACTGCTGGGTCAAAGGGTATGCACAGTTTAATAACTTTTTGAGCATAGTTCCAAATTGCTCTCCAGAATGGTTGGATCTGTTCACAGTTCCACCAGGAAATTATCAAATTTATTGGCATATAGTTGGACAAAGTAACTCCTAATTATTGTTCTAATTTCCTCTTCATTGGTGGAAAGTTTTCCCTTTCATTTTTGAGATTAACAATTTGATTTTCCTCTTTCCTTTTTCTTATAAAATTAAAGGTTTATCTGTTTTGTTGGTTTTTTCATAGAACCCACTCAACTTTATTAATTCAATAATTTTTTTACTTAAAAATTTATTAATCTCTCCTTTTACTTTTAGAATTTCAAGTTTGGTATTTGATTGGGGATTTTACTTTGTTCTTTTTCTACCCTTTTTAGTTTCAAGTCCACTTCATTGATTTTTTTTTCCTCTTTTATGCAAATAAGCATCGAGAGATATAAAATTTCCTCTAATAACCACTTTGGCTGCAAACCACAAATTTTGGTATGTAGTCTCGTTATTGTTATTCTTTTGGATGAAATTATTGTGTCTGTGATTTGCTGTTTCAGCCATTCATTCTTTAGGGTGAGATTATTTAGTTTTCAATTACTTTTTGGTCTGTTTTCCCCTGGCTTTTAATTGAATGTAGTTTTTATTGCATCATGATCTGAAAGGAATGCATTTACTATTTCTGCCTTTCTGCAATAGATTTATGTCCTAATATACGGTCAGTTTTTGCATAGGTTCCATGAACTGCTGAGAAGACTGTGTTCTTCTTTCTGTCTTCATTCAGTGTTTTCCATAGATCTATCATACCTAACTTTTTTTGTATTCTATTTACCTCTTTAATTTCTTTCTTATTTCTTTTGTGGTTTGATTTATCTAGTTCTGAGAGACCAAGGTTGAGATCTCCCACTATTATAGTTTTGCTGTCTATTTCTTCTTGTATCTTTCTTTACCATGCTATACCACTTGGTGCATATATGTTTAGTATTGATATTATTTCATTATCTATGCTACCCTTTATCAAGATATAGTTTCCTTCCTTATTTTTTAATTAGATCAATTTTTGCTTTTGTTTGATCTGAGATTAGGATGGCTACCACTGTTTTTTTTTTTAACTTCACCTGAAGCATAATAGATTCTGCTCCAGCCTTTTACCTTTACTCAGTATGTATTACTCTGCTTCAAATGTGTTTCTTGTAAACAACATATTGTAGAATTTGGGCTTTTAATCTAGTCAGCTATCTGCATCTGGTTTATGGAATAGTTCACCCCATTCACATTTATAGTTAAGAATACTAATCCTGTATTTCCTGCCATCTTATTAACTCCAAATTATACTTCTCTCTTTCCTTTTCCCCTTTCTCTCCTCCTCAGTATTTTACTTATGAGCACCACTTGCTTCAAGCAGGCCCCCCCTCTCCCCCTGTTAGAGTCCCTCCCTCTTTCTTAAACATTTCCTCTATTTCTGTTTTCCCTTCTATTTAGACTATCCCTTCCCTTTTTCCCTTTCCTCCTCCCACTTTTCAATGAGATGAGAGAGGTTTCTCTATAAACCAAATATGTCTAATAGTTTCTTCACCATTCGGATATCAGATTCTAGGCCCTTCGATTCTTTAATGTGGAAGTTGCTGGATCCTGGGTAATCCTTATTATGGCTCTTTGGTATTTGAATTATTTCTGGCTGCTTGTAATATTTTTTTCTTGGTACAATAGTTCTGAAATTTAGCTACAATATGAAAAGAGGTCAGAAGGAAATGTGTGTCCTTTCCGCCCTATTGGCTCCATCCCTTGCAAGAGTCAATGGTGAGAAATTAACCCATGCTTATATTTTGTAAATTAAAAGGCTTTAATAAAAAAAAAATGCAAGTCATTCCTCAATTGAAAAGGGATCAGTTCTGAACTGAAAGACAGTTCTCAGGTGAGGAAATTCAAGCTATCTGTAATCATAAGAAAAAATGTCCTACATCACTGTTGATTAGAGAAATGTAAATTAAAACAACCTCCTCACACCTTTCAGGTTGGCTAATATGACAGAAAAGGAAAATGATAAATGTTGGAGATGTGAATATATTGGAAAACTAATGCCTTGTTGGTGATCCAGACATTCTGGAGAACAATTTGAAACTATGCCTAAAGGGCAATCAACTGCATACTCTTTGATTCAGCAGTGTCACTACTAGGTCTATATTTGATTTTTTTTTCCCCCCACACAGCCAGTAAGTGTTAAATGTCTTTATATCAGTCCTCCTGACTTCAGGATTGATCCTCTACATTGTGCCACCTAGCTGCCGCACTAAGTCTATGTCTGAATGGCTACACAATTGTGCTATATGAATGTAATAGAATACTATTGTGCTAGAAGAAATGATGAGCAGACAGATTTCACAAAAATATCTGGAAAGACACATGATCTGATGCTGAGTGCAATGAGCAAAACCAGGAGAACATTGTACACAGTAACAGCAATATTGTGCCATGATCAGCGTAATTGACTCAGCCTTTCTGACAATTCCAAGAGACTCTTGATGAAAAATGCTATCCATGTCCAGAGAAAAAATTAAAGCAGATTAAAACATATTTTCATTTCACAGATTTTTATGCAGGTAATTTCTATAAAAATAGATAGAATTGAGAAAGTAGATCTACAAATAGATATTTTACTTGAACTCTTATGATCCTTTCTGGAAATTCTCTAAATCTATGATCCTTGGGTATTGAGCCTTATCATCACTATCTCTCTTCTCTTCTTTTGTATTTTTGTCTCTCTGAAATGTCTTGGAATATCAAATAAATATTGGTCTGACTATGCAGAAACAACTCATTTGATGACTTGCATGTCAGTAACCAGTTATTTCCTATCCTGTTAAGATATATTTGATTTCTTGTAGTGGTGGTTTGTGCTTAGCTTGGCCAGGGCCTTTTGACCCTTCTTGAAGACAATGTTTTTTGTGGTTTCAAAGCTTTTTAGTACCCTTTAAACCTTTGACTTCTTTCATTTCTTAATCTTTTTGTTATATTCCTGATGGCTGTCTTCACTTAGAAGTTAACAAATGTCAAGGCATAGCTTGACCATATTTGGAATGTCTTAAGCTCTTTCTAGAATTTCTCTCCTTGTTCCTCTGCATCAAAATTACATAAAGTCATTATTGGTAATTGTCTAACCTAACTCATACTTGAGGGTTTCCTGATGAGCATCATCCCTTTGAAGACCTTTAATGTTTAGGAGACCTACTAACTTTCCAGACAGCCTATTTTACTTTAATGTAGCTATTATATATAGGAAGAATGCAAATATTGGCATGATTCGCTATCTCAGTAATATATTAACCTATTTGCTATTGAAAGTGGCCTTACTTTTGTTTGAATTACTACTTAGAATGAAATGTTTTAGGGAAAAAATAAACTGCATAATCCTTGGAACTCTGCCTCCTCTCCCTGTCATCACTGGGAAAGTAGGAGGGGTCAAGTCAAAACAGGACTCAATAATGCATTTATTAATTTTATTTTATTATTAATTTTTTTATTTATTAAGTGCTGTGATCAAAGAATAATGGTCTGCTTACTTTCTGTGTTCAGCTGAGCTGATCTTATCTTAAATAAGAGATGCTATGATTACATTTCTGATAACTTTAATAGCTAACAGAATGCTGTAAGGTTTACAAGTACTTAGATGTATCATCTCTTTTGATTCTCACACTACCTTTATAAAATAAGTCCCATTGTTACATTCATTTTGCTGGTGATGAGAGAAATTTAGTGACTTGTCTAGAGTGACATATTTAATAAGTACCTGGATCAGCATTCTAACTTATTTCTTTGAATCCAAGGCTAAAACTCCACCTTGCCTCTACCCTGGGTTGCCTCCAATCTTGGCTATATTGGAAGAATCTTACAATCCATTGAAAATGGATTAACATTCTACTTATTTTTAGCAACTTTCTCAGACACAACACAGTTATCCCTTCCATATCACTGGGGTTAGAGGCATGATGGTGCCTCTGGATCTCAAAAATCATCATCATATTTTTTAGCCCTGACTTCATAATAAAAAAGAAGAGTCAATTACTATGATATTAAAAGATTAAAATTTGTTACTATCATACAATAGTGTATAGTCTTTTTATGCATTTCTGAGTCTTTGTCATCTGCTGGCCTTTGCATATCATCTGGGGCTTCCACAAGACTCCCCCAAAATAACCATTTAATTTCTTAAGCTAACTTGTGATATATCAAAACCATGATATGGCAGAAATAATTGCATATTTTCTACAATGTTTCCAAAATGTCCATTAATAATAATGTTATTGATTATTTCATTTTTGAATGCAGCTTTCTGTTTTAAGCGCAGTAAGAGCAGAATCTTGATTGTGAGCAGAGTGAGTTAGTTAGAGGGGATTGGTGACACAGGAGCTAATTTGAGGAAATTATCACAAGAGAGGAGGGATTCACATGACGGGGTGTGGACATTGAGGCCTCATAGGGCCAGGAAGGGCAGCGATAGCTTAGCCTAGCCTCTTAGGAGGCTCTCAGATTTGAAGTCAGAGAACCTAAGTTCACATGCTGGCTTAGCCATTTGTGATATTTGTGGTCTTGGGCAGTTTATCTAACCTATTTGGGCCTCAGTTCTTCATTAGTAAAAGGAGGGGGTTGAAATAAGTGACCTCTTAGGCCTGTTTTAGCTCTAAATGTATGGTCTTAAAATGGGATTCTTACTATATCAATTAAATAAATTCTTTTAAAAGGTGATAATTTTTTTATCTAGTTTTTTTATCTTTTACATTCTGCCTGGAAAAAAAATAATCAATTGCATATTCATGGAATTTTGGGTCCAGAAACTTTAGGGGCAGGTAGATGTAAAATGAATAGTGTGTTCGACTGGGAGACAGGAAGACCTGATTTAGACACTTTCTAGTTGGATTAAACTTAGGTAGTATGCCTCAACTATCTTGTTCTGAGATTCTTCATCTCTGGGAACAGGGATAATAACCCCTACCTTATAGATTTGTTATAAGGATCAAATCAGATGATGAATCTAAAGAGCCTTGAATGAGTCAAACCAATATAAATTACCAGAAAAAAAAAGCCACTTGTGTTTTGTTCTTTTTATTACTTAGTTTTTTATTGACTTCACCTTTAATGCATTAATGCTACAATTTTGTTTTCAGAGCATTATACGCTGTGATGAAGATGAAGCCCATGTTGCATCAATGTATTGCACTGTTTGTGCTACTCACTTGTGTTCAGAATGCTCCCAACTTACCCATTCTACAAAGACCCTTGCAAAACATAGGCGTGTACCTCTGGCTGATAAGCCTCATGAGAAGACCATGTGCTCCCAGCATCAGGTGCATGCTATAGAGTTCGTTTGCTTGGAAGAAGCTTGTCAGTCCAGCCCTCTTATGTGTTGTGTCTGCAAGGAATATGGAAAACACCAGGGTCATAAGGTATTTATTTTTTTCTTCTTTGCTGTGGCTTTGTAAATTAAAAAAGAGATAAGTTGGTCAGTTAGTTGTCCACTACAGCCCATAAAGGGAATAGGAAAAAGAAATACTGAAATGGTCAGCTGGTTGTCAGTAATAACTTTTTTTTTTTTTTTCCTGACCCAATTGGGATTAAGTAACTTGTCCAGGGTCACACAGATAGGAAGTAGTGTCTGAGGCCGGATTTGAACTCAGGTCCTCCTGACTTCAGGGCTAGTGCTCTATCTACTGTGCTATCCAGCTGCCCCAGTAATACATTCTTTTATTAATGATGGAAATTAACAAATCTATGTTAAGTTTAATTTCTCACCTTTCCAACAAAATTTTTAAAAAGCTTCATTTTCCTTTTTTGAAGAAAAAATAATCAGGTCTTCAGAATAGAGCTCCCTCCTTTTCTTCTGTTGTTTTGTGGGTGCATATGCAATTAATGACATTCTGAGGGCAGTATTTGTGCCAAAGCAACATGTTATAATTTGGTTTTCTTCCATAGACATATGCTATCTTTTACACATATTTCCCAAGTTTTACAAAAAAGTTGGGTTCATGTAATTTTAGTATTCGATCTCTCTCACATGTCTTTGAGAATAATAACAAATTTATTGGAAATATATAATTAAGTTGTATAACAGTGATTTTGGGAAAATTTAACTTCAATATATGTATTGTTGCTCATTTTTTTTAAAATGAGAAATAGCTTAATGTAGTAGCTACTATGCATGCTTTGACCTGATCAGACCACATCTTTTTAAGTTTGGTATGTTCAGTTCTATGTATCATATTTTTGAATTAACATTGATCAACTTGATAATATCCAGAAGAAGGTAACTAGGATGGTAAAAGACTTTGAGTTCATATTATATGATAATTGACGAAGGTACAAAGTAAGTTTAATCCAGAGAAGTAAAATTTAGTGGGGTTAGTTATAGTATCTTCAAGTTTTGAAAATGATTCAGTTATTAGACTAATCATCTATATTTTTTAATCTCTATTTTGCAAATCTAGAAGAAAGGTTGCAAACAGGGATATAAAGAAAATTTTCTTGATGCTTCTAGATATCTAAAAGTGGAACTAGTTTGTTTGGGAAGGTTGCCTTCTTGAGAAATGCTCAAGAAAATAATGGATAATCACTTTCAGGGAAGAGGGGGAACCTTGTTCATGTAGGAAGAATTTAAAAAGATGACAACTCTGAGATTCCATTAAATGAATTTTTGTTTTATCTTTCCTCATTCTTTTTGTTCCTTTCTATTAAAATCATGAGGCTTTTTTTTTTTTTTTTTTCCTTGGTGGTCCTTTGAATGTAGGATATGTAAGAGTATACTTTTGGTCTTTTTATATAAATTTATATATACATATATATATATATATATATATATATATATATATATATATATATATATATATATATGTATATATAAATTTCATTTTTCTTTTTATAGCATTCAGTATTGGAACCAGAAGCAAATCAGATCCGGGCATCGATTTTAGACATGGCTCACTGCATACGAACTTTTACTGAAGAAATCTCAGATTATTCCAGAAAATTAGTTGGAATTGTTCAACACATAGAAGGAGGAGAACAAATTGTGGAAGATGGAATTGGAATGGCCCACACAGAACATGTAAGATTCCCCCCCCCCTTAATTTTGAGGAATACATGGTATCTTTGGATTAAGAAGGTACCCTTCACAGAAGTAGGCATTACAGTGTAATCTATAGCCATGTTAATGGCATTAATCTAAATTGAGGGCATTTAAAAATGGCCTGTGGTATAATTTCACCTTTTAAAATTTTTCTTAAAAGCAAAAGTTATTTAAAAAAACAACAATAACAAAAAAATACAACAAAACTTAATTTCCTATATAGGTACCCGGTACTGCAGAGAATGCTCGATCCTGTGTCCGAGCCTATTTTTCTGATTTACACGAAACTCTGTGTCGTCAGGAAGAAATGGCACTGAGTGTTGTTGATGCACATGTTCGAGAAAAATTGATTTGGCTACGGCAGCAGCAAGAGGACATGACTATACTGTTGTCACAGGTTTCGACAGCCTGTCTCCACTGTGAAAAGACACTGCAACAGGTATATAGTTGAAATGTAATCAGTTTGTAATCTTTTTAAAAATTAAATTGTAATAACTTATATTTGTCACACTTTCTCTACACTCTTCCATTGTCATTCTTTATTATAAAGAGGAAGAAAAAATATCCAACAAAACCAATATTTCAAAAACATGTCAACTATTTGATACAAATGTCATATTCTTAGTCACCTCAGCTTTTATACAGAAGCTGGGAAAGGCATCTTCTCACGTCTTCGTTTGAGACTGGTCCCAGTGATTTTAATTTCGCAGCATTCAGCTTAATTTGTCTTCTTGCTAATCTTTGTTTTTTATTGTTAACATTGTTTATATGGTCTCCCTGCTCACTTCACTTTGCTAATTTAGTTCATATTTCTTAATTTTCTTCTTTATAGTCATCATTTCTTAGGTACATTTTATGACATTTTTATACCATAGCTTGTTTAGGCTTTATATTTAGGTATTCCGCAATTGATGACTCTACTTTGAGAAAATCACCTTAACTTATATAATAGAAAACTTAAACAGTAGAAAAGTTAAAAATCTTTTTTCTAATTTTGAGGTTTTATTTGATATTATTCATTTATGTAATTGCCTATTTTTTCCTTTTTTCTTCTTTCAGTTAAACCATAATTCCCTTTCTTCTCCAATTTCTTATATTTGTTAATTTCCTTTTTTTGTGTGCCTTTTTCTGAAAAGAGATTTGTTTTTTGTTCACTCTTTACTAATTCCTTTACTTTCTTCTGAAGGTAGCTAGATAGCATAGTGGATTGAGTACTGGATCTGGAGTCTGGAAGTCCTCAGTTCAAATTTAGCCTCATGCTTTCTAGTTGTATTATTCTAGGCAAGTCACTTAACCTTTGTTGGCCTCTGTTTCTTCATCTATTAAATGGAAATAATACCAGGAATATGTGGATCAAGTAAGAAAGTAATTTTCATAATGCTTGGCACACTGCCTAACACATAATAAGTGCCATATAAATGTTAGCTATTTTGAATTTTTCCTCTCTGATTATTTAATCTTTTTGTGTTTTTCCATACTTCTGAATTAATAGATTTAAGGTTCTTCTTTTTTAACTATCTCTTGTTATTTATCTTCATAAAATTTGTCACATCATTTTTTTCCCCCTGTGGTACCTCGTTCTTAAAAGTGTGAGAATTTATGAGGGAAATAATATAGATAAAAGCACTAAACGATGGTATAAATTACTCTATGTCCTAACTTGTGCAGTTCTCTCCCACCTCCTTCCCCTTCTTATGGTAATACTTTTCTTTGCATTGGCTGTAGTAGTCCATCTCTCTGAGTCTGCTGTCCATCATCAACTATTCTTCCCTTCTGGTTGACAGTTTTCATTAGGAGCTAACATTTCTTTTCTTGTGAACTATGAAGTTTTTAACAGAAATACAGCACCCTTCCATTATAAGGGATGTTTCTAGAAAGGTTTATGACTTGAAAGCAAAAAGGCATTCAGATTTTAAAAAATAAACTGTCATTTTAATCTCATCTTTCAAATCAAATCACTCTTTATAAAAACTAATCTGAGAAACAAATGATTTTCTTCTCTGCCTATCTAGGATGACTGCAGAGTGGTCTTGGCAAAACAAGAGATTACGAGGTTACTTGAAACATTACAAAAACAGCAGCAGCAATTTACTGAACTTGCAGATCATATTCAACTGGATGCTAGTATTCCTGTCACTTTTACTAAGGTATAGTTTTTCACTATGTATCTCATATAAATGTTTTAGCCATTTCTACTTATAATAATACTTTGTATATATGTTTCTATCTGTTAAGATTGTGTGCAATTAACTTCAGTTTAACTTCAGTGGGTTTCAAACTAAATATTGAGAATAAATAGATAATTCATGAAATCATGTATTCATTAGTTAAGTCCTATAGGATTTAGATAATTTAAATAGGAACTTATTTTTTGAATTAAGTTGTCATTGAATATATTGGCTCTCTTTGTACTATCACTTTTTTTTAGTAGAATAATTCCTAACCTGAATTGCTTGTTTTTTTTTTTTTTTTTGTTTTTTTGTTTTTTTGTTTTTAATGCAATGAAATACTTTTTCCTCTGATGATGAACTTCTATGAAAGTAAAGATAATTTCCTGCCAAATCTACTTTGTTTTAAAAAATAACTGCTGCTTAAAATTAGGATTTTTCCTGGGAGTTCCTTTTTTAAAAAAGAATCTTAGGCTGCAAAACATATGTATTAAATAATTAAAGTATAGATGTCTTTAACATTTATTTCAATCAAGTAATAAGGTACTTATGAACTGCCTATTTTGCAATAACTGTGCTAGAGTGAGATACAAAGACGGACAAAGTATTTATTCTCAGGGACCTTATATTCTAACTACTAATATATGCTTAAGAAGGATATTGATAAAGCTATAGTTTCTCTGTAGTCAATTCCATTTTTTTGAAATTAATTTTTATTAATACCTTCTGTTTCTTAAATCAAGTTATTCCAGAACGGTAGATCAGTGGAACAGATTAGATACAAAGGACAAAAAAGGGTACATCTATAGCAATCTAATCTTTGACAAACCCAAAGATACCAACATTAGGGACAAAAATTCATTATTCCAAAGAAACTGTTGGGAAAACTGGAAAATAGTATGGCAGAAATTAGATATGGACCCACACTTAACACCATATACCAAGATAAGATCAAAATGGGTCCATGATTTAGGCATAAAGAATGAGATCATAAATAGATTAGAGGAACAGAGAATAGTCTACCTCTCAGACCTGTGGAGGAGGAAGGAATTTATGACCAGAGGAGAATTAGAAATCATTATTGATCACAAAATAGAAGAGTTTGATTACATCAAACTAAAAAGTTTCTGTACAAACAATACTAATGCAAACAAGATTAGAAGGGAAGTAACAAATTGGGAAAATATTTTTAAAAGTAAAGGTTCTGACAAAGGTCTCATTTCCAAAATATATAGAGAACTGACCCTGATTTATAGGAAACCATACCATTCTCCAATTGATAAATGGTCAAGGGATATGAACAGACAATTCTCAGATGATGAAATTGAAACTATTTCCACTCATATGAAAGAGTGTTCCAAATCACTACTGATCAGAGAAATGCAAATTAAGACAACTCTGAGATACCACTACACACCTGTCAGATTGGCTAAAATGACAGGAACAAATAATGATGAATGTTGGAGGGGATGTGGGAAAACTGGGACACTGATACATTGTTGGTGGAGTTGTGAAAGAATCCAGCCATTCTGGAGAGCAATTTGGAACTATGCCCAAAAAGTTGTCAAACTGTGCATACCCTTTGACACCCAGCATTGCTGTTATTGGGATTATATCCCAAAGAAATACTAAAGAGTGGAAAGGGACCTGTATGTGCCAAAATGTTTGTGGCAGCTCTTTTTGTTGTAGCTAGAAACTGGAAGTTGAATGGATGTCCATCAATTGGAGAATGGTTGGGTAAATTGTGGTATATGAAGGTTATGGAATATTATTGCTCTGTAAGAAATGACCAGCAGGAGGAATACAGAGAGGCTTGGAGAGACTTAAATCAACTGTTGCTGAGTGAAATGGGCAGAACCAGAAGATCACTATACACTTCAACAACAATACTGTATGAGGATGTATTCTGATGGAAGTGGAAATCTTCGACATAAAGAAGATCCAACTCACTTCCAGTTGATCAATGATGGACAGAAATAACTATACCCAGAGAAGGAACACTGGGAAGCGAATGTAAATTGTTAGCACTACTGTCTATCTACCCAGGTTACTTATACCTTCGGAAGCTAATAATTAATGTGCAACAAGAAAAAGGTATTTACACACATATATTGTATCTAGGTTATATTGTAACACATGTAAAATGTATGGGATTACCTGCCATCGGGGGGAGGGAGTGGAGGGAGGGAGGGGATAATTTGGAAAAATGAATAAAAAAAATAAAAAATAAATAAATAAACAAACAAACAAATAAATAAATAAATAAATGAAACTAAAATTCTCACCTGAACTTTAAAAAAAAAAAAAAAAAATCAAGTTATTCCAAGTATCCCTTCCCAGAGAGCCATCCCATATAATAAATATTTTTAGAGAGGGGGGGAAAAATGAGCACAATTGATGAGTTTAAATTATACACTATAGACTCCTCTCCTCCATAAAGGGATGGGTGCAAGGGTTTCTTCTTATATTCCTTCTATTTGAATTATGCTTGATCTTTCTAATTTTGTTCCATTTACCTTTTTATTTTTTGGTGTAAAATCATTTCCATTTCCATTGTTGTTGTTACTGTGTTTTCCTGGCTCTGCTTGCTTTATCTAGTTTATAAAGATCTTTCCATACTTCTCTGTTCATCACACACATAATTTCTTACAGCAGAATAATATTGCATTACATTTATATAACACAATTTTATTTTTAGCCATTTCCTAATAAGTGGGCATTTACTTTGTTTCCAATTCTTAGCTATCAAGATAAAAAGTGCTAATATAAAATATTTTGGAGTATTAGAGGAAATTCTTCTAATTGATGTCTTCCTTGGTTTCTTGTTCAAAATTGCTTTCTAACATAGTCATGCCATTTCATAGTTCCACCAATAATGTTACTATAATTATCTTTTATCTTTCCACTTCCTTTCTACTACTGACTACTAGTCTTTTCCTCCCACTTTCCTGATTGTAAGGAAAAGTTGTCAGGGTTGTTTTGACTTGCATTTCTCTTGTACCTAGTGATTTGGACCATTCATTCATATGGTTGTGAATGCTTTGCAGTTCTTGCTTTGAAAACTCATGTTCACATCCTTTAATCACTTATCTATTGGGGAATGCCTACTTGTCTTATATGTGTTTATTAATTATTTATAAGTTTTGGATACCAAACCCTTTTCAGAGAAATTTGATAAGATTTTTTTTCCCCTTATTTGACATTTCCATTTCTATTCTAGATCCTTTAATGTTGGCTGAGTTTCAATGAGAGAACAGGAAGAAATAAGCCTTTAACACAGCTTGATTTTATATGTGTGTGTGTGTGTGTGTGTGTGTGTGTGTGTGTGTGTGTGTGTGTGTGTGTGTGTTTTAATTGTTGCAGAGACATTTTATTTAGATACCTGAAAACATCTCATTTAATTGTTGCAGAGACATTTTATTTAGATACCTGAAAACATCTCAAGCTGCATACAGTAAAAGAAAAATCAAAGCAAATACTTTATCATGTTTCTTCCTTCTTTGCAACTTAAATAAGTCTCTCCTTTCATACAAAAAGGCAATAAAGTAGGCCATTATATTTTTTTCCCTCCATAAAAAAGCAAAATAGGTAAAAGAAATCTAATGAAATAGGAAAATTGGATTTTATCTTGGCACATTCTAATTCAGAAAGAGTCAGTAGGCTAATGGACTAAATGAATATAATTTTCCTTTTGATATATACTCAGTTTTCA